>NW_028300509.1:0-42500 GCF_049724085.1 Artemia sp. Qi Xiang Cuo
ACCAGCAAACGAGAACATCCCTTTCTACCGACTGAACCATCAGGAGCTTTTACCCTTTATCACTTTGTACCTTCGCGTGTGAGACACATGCGTGTATTCGCCTCTTCATGTGCACAAGTACTTGAATTTCTAGCACCGAACATTCAGTCAGAACAAAACACTAGTTCTTTCCTAGTAGCAAATACATCTCGATCTTCGAGTTGCCCGATCTTTTCCAACAAAATTTCAGAAATAAAGTCAAACAGCTGTTGCTTATTCTCATGAACTCGCAAGAAGTATTTTTATTTCGACTTTTGGGGAAAACTTGTTGTGAGCGAAGCTCAAGTTCTGATCCCTGGTCCGCACTTTATTATTGTTCCAGATTTCCCGGCTATCTTCCATTTAGACATCCTTCATGACATCAATTCTTTCTAATTGTATGAGCTGATATCGAATATACAGAACGAATACGTCGACTGTGTAATAACCAAAAGGCTTTAGTGATAGTCAATATATGCATTATAACTGCCCCATCCAAAATCCACTGCGAACAAAGGGAGCTGAAATAGATACTGGTAACTCATAACATGTTTCTACATCTTCAAGCAATACTGGAATGAGATCAGATTGTAGGGTGCTTTGGATTTCACCTTGCTTGAACGCATGGGAGGAAACATCTCATTCTCATCAGAAACGGTTGTCAGGTCATTATACATGAATTATCTAGAAATATATAGACTATAAAAGAGTTCCCTGTTCTTCCTTGAGACATTCACCGAGGGTCAATATATATATGATAACTGCCCGATCCCAAATCCACTGCGACTAAACGGAGCTGAAATAGATAATGGTAACTCTGAACATGTTTCTATATCTTCAAGCAATAGTGGAATGAGTTCAGATTGTGGGGTGCTTTGGATTTCACCTTCGCTTGAAAGCTTGGGAGGAAACACCTCATTCTCATGGGAGAAGAAGTTGGTCAGGTCAATAGATCTAACTTGACTAGCAGCATATAGACTATGTAAGAGTTCTCCGTTCTTCCTTGGGGAATCTAGCTTGCTCTTTATCGGTGTATTTGCAGCAGGTATTCACTTTTCTGAAGATTTTGACTTTATTTTGAGGACATGAGTCTGACACTGGTTTTTGTTTGAGTTTTAGATCAGTTTTTTCCGTTTCGATATAGGGATGTAAGAAGTCTCCTTACCTGAAAAATTTGTCGACTATCTAGCTCAAGCAATTCGTTGAACTCGTCTTCAAATGGGTTCCAAAATTTGTCTATGACATCAGCAAGCATCTTCACATAAACCAAAAACTGCCTTTATATATTTCGATTTTCGCTACAGTATATGTTGTAAGTTTTAAATATTTGAAGATAAAGGTGAGGCGACCAGTGGAATTAGCATTTTTTGTGGATCGTTTCAATGCTATATTACGATGTTGAAACCCCATTTGATTTTTCGTGAAAATTCGAAACGTTGTACGTTTTGACGTTTCGGTGACTAAATTTTTTTTGCATGATTTTGTAAAGCTGAGGCTTCATTCGAGGGTTTAATTTTCTGATTCTGATATACCAGAAAATAGTTTTTTGACAAAAAAAACTTCACGCTTGTGGACGTTTACAAGACTTTCTCATGAGTAGAGGATAAAAGTGAGTCGACCAGTGGTTTCAGCATTTTTTTTCTACCTATTTCGAAACTTTCTTGGGCTATTAAAACCCCATTTCATAATTCACGACGTTTTGAAAACGTTCAAGTGATCGACCTTCAGCGCAGTCGAAAGTATATTTCCAGTAACTTTCATGCTTTCCTGAAAAAAAATGCGCGATTCTTTTGATCTTTATAGCTTAGCCACTCCACTATTAAAACAACATGTAAGGCTTCTTCAGTTTTCCATGACGAATGATTTTGAAAATACCAATACCTTATTCAAACACAAGCCCAGCCAGAGCCACGTGGCACTCCGGTTTTAGATGGTAGAGCGAAAAGCAGGATTATCTCAATACTTATGCCTTGCGGATGGCACTCAATACCTAGGAATGGTTGATAGAACAGTGGCGCGGATACCAGTCCAAAACATGGGTATGATCCCCCCCTCTAGTCAAGCTAAATGTAAAGTCTTGACTAGGAACACGACTCAAGAATAAACCTCTACGAAGATTTGACACTAATCGCATCGATGATCTTAACATAGGACAAACATTCGGCTTAATCGCTTAGAAGCAATCCAAGTACAAACGACCGACAAGCAAACCCCCAGCTTGAATGTAGGATTGGTGACCATACGCAATTCAATCCACGGAGCCGCAAAATCTAGGATACCGCAAAAGACTATTTCAAAAATGGATGTCGAAACGCAATGTCAAGGTGGCTGAGCACAAGCAAAAGAATTCGGAGAGAAAATCGGAATTGTTCAAACGCGTAAGAAGAGATTCCCAATATTAAGCTACTAATGGTAATAACCAGTACAGTTAGAAGATCATCAAAGACACGGAGGCCACCACCTCTAGATCCGACACCAGGAAAATGAATCAGCTCCTAAAACCAATTAGCAGCAAATCATATTCGTCTTGAACAACTTTTGAAAAAACACAATTAAACTGAATATTTGATGCATAATGATATTAATTGCTGAAAGATCAACAGTTCATACTTTTACTATAATTTTAATGTTTATTTTCAATATGAAGAAGTAAAGACAACATTTTTAATGAAATTGGTTTTCAGTAAAGGTCCAATGATGCAGTAAGTTTTAGACTTTTACGGTAAGAGAAAGAGGTGATAGCCAAACTCTTGTTTTAGTCATCTAAGGATCGAAGTCGAGGATAATTAACCCCAGAAACAGGTTTCTGTCAATTGAGTTGTCAGTGCAGGGCAAATCTAGATTTTAAAAGCATGATTTGAAATTTTGAAGTCACTATAAAAACATATCCGAGGGTGAAAATAAATGGAGAGAACAGACTGAGACAATAATGTACGATTAATTTACGTTTATAGATATGGTCTGGTACCAACAATAAAGATCACTTGAAATCGTGTGTGGGAGAGGGGGCGACTAAAAACTATACCGTCTGTCTCGTATTTTGTGCACTCGAGTAAAGGGATATATCTATTGAACGTGGTTCATTTCAATTTAAAAAAGAGTGTTCTTTTTTTGGTGTTTTTATGAGATTTTTTTACATTAGCCCTCTTTTCCGACCGCAATTTTCTATTCGGCTTTCCGCAAACACCGGGCAAGGATGGGATCAGCTTTCCCGTAACTTGAAACCTCTAAAAACATGAATCACAAAGTTTGTTCAAGAAGTGCTGAATCTCATTTGCAGAAGGAATAGGCTCTTTCTCTCCAGTAGAAATTGGGACTAATCTAACCTTCTCCTCTGAGATATAAAAGAATAATAGCACATATCCTTACATTATCTTAGGTGTTGGACATTGTGTTTCTTTTGTACATTTTTAATCGAGAAAAAGTATCGAGATAGAGCCTAGTAATTGTGTTGTATAGAGAGCATAGTAATTGTATTGCATCAAATTATCTTGCCCATTTGCACTTTGGGAGAAAAAAATGCATCACTACATACGTGCAGAATCAACAAACCCCAAGATACGACAAAAAGGATGAATAGAAACTACACTGAACAATGAATTTATGCTCAAAACGAACACAAAGTGGCAAAAATAGTCAGAATGTGTCAAGAAAACAACGCATAAAAGAAAAATTTTGCAACTAACTTTTCATCTTGGAGTCCGGTCTTTTTTAATTCTAAGTTTCTTCTTTGTTTTAAATAGGTACACTAAGGTAGTCTTTTACAAAGAACTTAAATTCGAACTTAGAAATTCAATTTTCAAGCATGATTCTAATCTTTTTTATTTAACTTACTTTATTCGTAAGTGTTAAAATAAGGAGAATCACCTTGATTATAAACGGAGAGGGGGGGAAGTTCATGAGAGTCACTTTCAACTTTACATGAAGCCAAAATACCGGGAAAAGCAACCACCGGAAAATCTTCAAGTTTGGGACACAATAACGATTCGGAAATGTCCAGCTGATCCAAAACAACATTTGAAAAATGTCTACTACTTCTAACAATAGAATTATATTTTAAAAAAAAGCAATACATTTGAAAAAATCTATATATTTTACTAAAAAATATTTTCCTTAAAACTTAATAACATTGAGTTAGTTCAACTTTTATACAAAGTTTGGCTTGATTGAAATCTGACACAAATCTGGTATTCATTCTAAATATGATACAAGACCATTCATTTAGGACAACAACCAACAGCTTGCAAAACATTATTCATGAAAAAAATTAATTCTTGAAATAGGATTTAAACTTGATGAAAAAATTAGAAATGATATACGGATAATAAGATATTAAATTCAGTAAAACTTTTAACATTATTATTAATGAAATTAAACGTATACTAATTTATATAGAAACTGTAGAACATTTACTCTCTTTTTTTTTGCCGCATGTATTCAAAGCAATATAAGGTCGAAGAAGTATTGTAACCATAAAAAATTTTCGTCGAAACCTGATACAACTTGCAATACTTACTTTTATATGTGATGAAAAATTTTAAAGTATGATGAAAGAGTACATTGTAACTTCTTTCTTATGTCTGCTGAAGCGTCAATTAAGCACATTTTCTCCTTTAATTTCCTATCCTATATTGGCTTTCTAACTTTCAATAAGGGGATACCAGACAAAAAACTGTCCAGTTTGGAACAATTGGGATATTTAATTTCGACCCAAAACTATCATCACCTTTTGTCTACAATGTTCATACTAGTCTTCAGCTAGTTCCTGTCAAACTCCAAGCATGCCTCTAGAAAGCTCTCCCCATTCTTTTTTGAGTTTTTGTCAAAATTTCCTTTCTTTCCTCCTCAATACTCTCTCAATGATGAAGCTATCTCCCAGAAGAAGATATCTAAAAATATACGTCCGTGAGAACAACACAAAATTTCACTAACAAGCTTGAAGTTAAGTATTATGATGATAATATCTTGAGAGCCCTTCAGACTGGCCACTGCAGCTTCTTACTTCACGGATAGGAATACTAGGCATGTTTGTACATAAAAGTCAAAAGCAAAGTCAACAGAGATTTAAAAATTCAAAATCTTTAACCTGTTCCGCTGTGTTTAGCCATGTTTCGCAGAAGTAAAATTGTACCTCTAGTAATTGCGATCTATATTCTCTAACTTTGATTTTTACTAAGATATTTGGTATGATCAACGTTTCAAAAAACAAGGTGGTTCACCAAAGACGACTCTCTTGAAACTTTCCCAGACCTTATATAACATCCTGTCTATCAAGAAGTGGAACAATGTAAGCAACCAGGAATATTCTTGCTTGATACCAGACACAGCCAAGGGTGACCCCAAGACTTCTTTTTAGGGGGGGGGCGCACACTATGGTAATACAATGCTAGGGGACTTAGCGACAGTTCCCTGCAGTCAAAATGGGAGTACAGAATGACAGTAACATTCTTTCTGCTCATTTAGGGGGGGCGCGCCCAACATACACCCGGATTATACACACCCGGCCCCCGATGTGACCGGGAGCGGTTCCTGGTACAAAAGTCATACCTCGGCCGGTGTCTATATACAATAACTTCGACGTATGTCAATAAGGTCCTATAGAGATCCATCTTTAGCCATAATTCCCATTAATTTATGTCTGACAAAAGATTCAAAACTGAAGAGTTCTCTAGTTAAAGTGTTCATTACTACTTTTCAGTATTTATTATGTTGTGTATTATTATATTTATTATGTAGATGCTGGAGTCATAATAGTTGCTTAATCCTTGACTTTCGATTCTTGACTTTTCTGCTGCTTGCTTATTTATCCATCGCTTACTCTGACATTGCCTCTCCCTAAAAGCTTGATGAACTACTAAACATGATATTAGAAGCATTCGGATTAAAGTATAGAACTTAGAACTTGACCATCTATAGACAAACTTGGGATATAACAAATTTGAAAGTAGCATCGCCAAACATCAAACAACATACTCAACTCATGTTCACAGGACCACTAAGCGGAAAAGAGGATGCAGTGAAATGTTCATATTTATTAATATGGGCAGGTCAGAAAGGCAGAGACATTTTCAATGCATGGACATTAACTGCCAGTGAAACAAGCAATGTTATAGGATAGTTAAGGAAGTTAGTGAACAGATTAAGCCACTTTCAAATCCAATATTTGCCAGATATCAGTTCCATAAATGTAACTAGAGACATTGAATCAATAGAACACTACCTTACTGAGCTGCGCATTAAAGCAAAGGAATGTGCATTTGAAGCAACAAGTGATGAGATAATTAGAGACAGACTAATTTTTAGAGTTAAGCAGGACATAATTCGTGAAGGATTACTTAGTGAAGTGGAAGATTAACTCTAACTCGTGCAATAGCTATATGTAGAGCTGCAGAAGAGACCAAAGCCCAGTTAATGATCATGTCTAACCAGGAACATGAAGAAGTGCATGGAAAGCATGAGTTGGATGTTTTAGCAAGACATGGGCAAAAATATTACAAAAGAGGCAGAAGTTTTACACCTTGTCATTTGTGTTCATCAAAGGCTGCAATTGAATGGCCAAAGTGCTATAATTGTGGTGGAGTGTTCAATAAAAGTCATTAATGCCGTGCCAAAGGAAAAAGCTGCATGAAATAGAAGGGCCAAGAACACTTTGCCAGAATGTGCAGAAGTAGTCAGTGCAATATTAAGATCATGGAATAAAAATTGATCATTGCTAGCACATACTTAAAGTACGTCATTGACAGCATTCAGATCAAAGTAGAAAAATGTAACGAGCCTGCCCCATAAATGTATCTAAAAAATGAAGAAAATAATATGGACCTTATAATCTAAAAACTTTAACAGAAGTGCAAAAGCCGACATTATACTACCTCAGATCCTTAACGAGATTTTTCCAAGGCCAAAACTAATACCAACTGCCAATATACTCACAAGTTATACTGGTGAGCCATTGAAAGTTACTAGCGTATGTCACTTAGATGTTCAGTACAAGGAAAGGGAATCACAATCCCACGATTTTTACGCAATTGACACAGATAAGAAGCCCTTGCTTAGCAAACAGACCATCTTATTGATGAATTTAATCAAGTTCAGATATAACAGAGCAGACAACAATAGCCAATACCAATTATAAAATTTTGTCAGTATACAATGATGCATTTGGGAACATTAGAAAAATTCCTGGAAAATGAAGGATTCATCTTAAGCCGTCAGCTATACCATCAGTATAATCCAAAAAAAGAGTACCTCTACCAATTTAAAACAAATTGTAAAACGAATTGGAATGACTAATTTGATATGGAGTTACAAAACAGGCGACTGAGCCACCAGAATTGGCCAACATAATTATCTATACAAAAGCCAAATGATTAACTAATACCCATTGATAATAGTCCCAACAACTTTCATAGCGTCAACCCTCCATTCTAGTGGTAAGCTGGGAATGGGTATTGGTCAATAGTTCTTGATGAAACATACTAAGAGCTAACAAAAATAAAAATACCGTATGAATGATTCTTATGGACAACATACACATTTAGAATAATGCCTACTTAGGATGAATATCAACGTCAAATGGAGGAGGCTTTTGAAGGATTAGGTATGGGTCTAATAGTAGATGACATAGCAGGTGTAGGAACAAGCAAAAAAAAATCAAGACATGCAATTGAGAGCAGTTCTCCAGAGAGCACAAGAAAAAGGAGTCAAATTCAACGGAGACAAGTGAATATTCAATGCAAAAGTTATACCATACTTTGGGCATCTACTTACCACCGAGGGTGAAAATCCAGATGCTAATAAAACCAGAACAACTGCAGAAATGTCTCAGCCAAAAAACAAAGAAGAGCTCCAGACATTGCTTGGGATATTTTTAATTGTCTTTCTAAATACATACCAAACTTATCCATTCTAACCAGCCTTTACAAGAACTTGGGAAAACGACGGAATTTGCCTGGAAGAAGGTAAACAGTGATGCCTGTCATAGTATTCCCAAATCCTGGTGTGAACAACTTTCATATTTTGATACAAATTGCTCAGAAGTTAAGACCTTTGTTAATGCATTGCAACACGGCCTAGGAGCCCAGCTACTGGTAAAAGATTAAAAGGTTACATATGGTTCGCGATCTTTAAGCAAAACAGAACAAAGATATTCTCAAACAGAGAAAGAACTACTAGGCATAGTATTTGCATGTAAACATTTTCACCAATAGGTCTATATATTTGGAAGAAAAATTTTAGTGATTACAGACCACAATCCCTTAGAAAATATTCTGAGGAAACCAATGAGTCAGGCCCAATTCACACTACGACAAATGATGGTGGCCATTCATATGACATGAGATTTACATAGGGACCTGGACCAGAAATCCCTATGGCTGATGCCTTTTCACGTTTGCATATGGCAAACAGACCCAGAAGAAGAATTACAGGCTACATGTGCAGAACATTGTCAAAAGCATCCCCATAAAAGACCAGATGGTGCAAAAAATAAGCAATAGTTCAAAACATGATAAAGAGATGAACGTTCAAAAACAGATGACCTGAACACAAAAAGCAATGCCCAACGGAATTTCAGGAACTACAGGAATGAACTAGTCACACACCACGGCATTCTCCTAAGGGGAGATTGAATTATAATACCTAAATGTATGTGCCAAGAAATCATGGCCCGTTTTCACATGGCTCACCTAGGAGTTGTCAAAACAAAACAACGTGCACGCTCGTGTGCTTTTTGGCCAAACATCACTGCTGACATTACTATGTACATCTCAGGATGTGAAATATGTCAACAGTGTAGTGCATGACAGCAAAACGAGCCCCTCAAGAACTCAGACATTCCTGAGTACCCATGAGAACATGTTGGTACTGAATTACTGTTTTGGGGAGGAAGGAGTTATTTGGCAACTACCGACTACTACAGCCGATGCATTGAAGTCGATAAACCAGACAGTACCAATTCAGGGAGCATTATTACCAAGCTGGAGAACCAATTTGCACAACACGGGATCCAAAGAATACTTACATCTGACAACAGCCCCGAGTTTGCAGCAGACAAATTCAAAAAATCTAAAAGGCAATGGAGAATCACATACCGCACGTCCAGCCTCAAATACCCTCAGAGCAATGGCCTCAGTAAAAAGGCAGTCCAAATAGTCAAGAGGCTCATGTCTAAAGCATTAGCTGACAAATCAGACCCATACCTTGCCATAGGCTACTAGAATATTGTAACACTCCTATAGACAACTTAGCATCCCCATCAAAACGTCTGATCAGACAGCTAGGCAATACCCTCAATAGAAATGAGTTTTATACCCAAAGTTGTGACCATACAGGAATAACGGGGAGCCAAAAGAAAGCGGCGATAAGTTAAGGAAGACTCAAATGAGGGGGGCACACACTCAATCAGGTCGTTAACACCAGGTAAACCACTATGGCTCAATAAACATGGATAATAAAATAAAAGATGGATCAATGCCAGAGTAACCCATATATATGATGAGTTGAGCAACCATTCAGTGACTGTAGATACAGTAGATGGAGTGGTAAACCAACGCATTTTGAAGTTTATACACCCCAGATAAAGTACAAAGGACAGGAGCTTCTAGTCAAACTACCATGCTGTCATTAATAAATGAAGAGGTGTCGAAGATAATTTAGTAATCCAAAGAGTTGCTAGAAAAGGCCAGACCATTCAGCAAAACTAATCAAAATTGTAGCCTGCTGGAAGAATCTTTTGAGACACCAAGAGCAAATCAACACCCAAGTGATCAGGAATTTCAGAACACACCATCTTGTCCCAAAGCCAAAACTAGAGTGGTCTCACCACATATGTCCTTGAAGAAAACTATATCAGGGGGATCTCAAAGGTACCGGCTAGATTAAATCTATAGCCTGGACCATCCCATAAGACTAATCAAAGAACAAGATGGTCAAAAAAAGGAAGATGTAGAGTTCTCTAGTTAAATTGTTTAATATATGGTTTCTTTATTTATTGTGTTGCTAAAATTATATTTACTTCGTAGATGCTTAGGTCACAACAGATGCTTAATGCTTGATGGTTGACGCTTATCTCTTCTGCTGCTTGCCTGTTTACCCTTTGCTTGCTCTTAATTTACTTACCCTTTAATGCTTGATAAAATACTCTACAAAAACTAGTGGTGAAGTCAATGAGACTGATGACCAATAGTAGGTGATACCTGTTGTACCGTTGCTAATATATAACTAGATTGTATCATATCTTTGCAAACATAAACGTTTTCTGCTAATTTTTCGTCTTTTATATCAAATAAAATTTTAAACCATTTAGATGGACATTCCAGAAACATTTATATATAAAATATTGGAACAACAATTTAATTGAATGTAAAGACGGAAATTATAAAAAGGTTTGATTAATTTCAATTCCAAACTTTGGAAGTAATTATTTGTAGTCGTAAAGCATACAGAAAGGAGTGGGGGGGGGACATTTCTGTCGCAATGGCTCTTTTGTATCAAAAATTTAAAACTTTTAATCTTAAAACTTAAGTTTATAAGTTTTGACTGGTTACATCTATTTTATTAAAAAGAATGAAGTACGGTGTAACTAAACAGTAGTTTTTCCCTTTAACTTATAATCACAGAAGAGAACAAAAAGAAAGAAAAAACATCAAAAAATGTAAAAAATGATTAGATAAATTACCATTTTTAATATCGGATGCTTCAGACAAGACATCTTGTTCAGACATATTTGAAATTTGAAGTGAATGAATAACAGATTCTTCCAATTGAGTTAAAACTTCTTGTTACATGTAGAATACCAACAACAAGACTTGGATATGGTACTCCTCGTTTACACTGGTAAGCAAATGCTGCCTAGAAAAAATGAAACTTATAATGATTGATGTGGAGAAAAGTTATGCCAATTTGTACTAACATAGCGGAGCAAAGAGCTTCAAAAGCTTCAACACTTGAAAGGACAAGAAAATATTATTCTTTTTTCATCTTTCTATTCCTTGAGAAAGGAAAAACTAAGGTTAAAAAAATGTATTTTCGATGAAATCAAAATTACAGTACACAAGCTTTTTTCAGATTGAAAAATGGTTTGCAACAGCAGAGTGATTATTTAAGAATATATTGTAGCATGAACTAGGCTAAAAAAAGATGTTTTGTATTTAATATCTTGATCATGTTCTTTCTCAAAAGCCTTACAAAATTATTGCAATAATAGTCCTGACAGTTTAAATGTTTAAGAAAACACGTAAGTTCCTCATCCAGTGGAATTGTATTTACGCTCCTGCTTAATAAGTTGTCACTATGTTTGCTATTTTCACAACAAAAATAATTTCACTCATTCTCCAAAATGGATGCAAATGGACCAAAACTAACTGGAGCTTGAAAAGGTATTTTTAAGAACCTACAGCAAGACAATGCTAACTTATCACACATTAAAGAAGGCCAAAAGGCTGTGAATCCGATTCCTAAAAGATAAACAAAGACAAAAGTAGTTTTAGTGGTGATCTCTAAGACAATCGATCTTGTAGGTGCTGATATATAGTTTATAGATTTTAGCATAAATGTAGAGCTGTTTATTTTATTTTCTACCAAGGAATTTCATAAGGAAGCATTTGTTGTAAAAACTTTGGAGGAAGCTAATTTGGTTGGAAAATAACAACTCTAGTGCTCATTTCAAGTGTCAAAAGTCAAGTATCCCCCCCACGCTACAGCCCCTTATTCCCCTAAAAACAGATGAGACACAATTGACATATAAATTTTCATCAGCACAAGTTAATTGTCAGATATCTATGCCTCTGAGAATAACAAAAAAAACATAGGACAAGGATAGTAAGTTATGCAATTCAACCATTGTCTCAATAAAGATTTTGTAAAAGGGGGGGGGCATACTTTACTCTTGGTCAAACAGTTTGTGGTTACAAACTGTAAAGTAAGCAGCAACCTGGCTCAATAGTAGCCGAAACTCTAAAAAAAGAAATTTTGATGCCAATATACATCAAAAGAATCAAATTTTTATGGTGATGTCAAACATATAAATTCATCAAATTTAGTCTTACCAATCAAAAGTTACCTACCTGAGAAAATTTGCCTTATTTTCGAAAAAAGAGGGAAACACCCCCTAAAAATCATAGAACCTTAATGAAAATAATATCATCAGATTCAGCGTATCTGAGAAGCCTACTGTAGAGGTTTTGAGCTCCTATGTAAAAATGTGGACTTTTGTATTTTTGGCCTGAAGAAAGATCATGGATGCACTTTTATTTGTTTTTCTGTGTTTTTCCCAGGGGTGATTGTAAAACACAGTAGTCCAAGAATATTACAGGACGGCTCATTCGAAAGGAAATTAAAAGTTCTAGTATCCTGTTTAAGTGGCCAAAAAAATGGAGGGCAACTAGGCCCCCTCTAGCACTCATTTTTATTCCAAAGTCACCCAATCAAAATTTTGAGATTCAGCATGGTAAAAAAATATAATAGCTATGTCTTTCAGGATCACTTAATACCCCGCAGTATCTGACGAAATAGCTGCAAGTTTTGAACCTTACCCAATGTTTACATAATAACAAGATTCAATACTAATAAGCTGAGATTTCATGAGTTTAAGATAATCAAAGAACGTTTAAGACGAGATGTTGGTAGATGGGAATTCAACAACTGCATTGTCTCCGAGTGGAATGCACTACCATCAGACACTGTCTACTCAGATTCAGTCAATGAATTTAAGAACAACATTGACAATCAATATAGTGAAAAAGCATTTGATTATTTAATTTTTGTAGATAGAGGTGCAAGCCTGTTTTTGCAATATATTATAATTATTATTATTATTATAGTTTTGGTTATTGGGAAGTATACAGACGTTTTCAGGGGGATTTTTCTGGTAGTGGGGGGGGATGGATTGGGGGTTAGGTGGCAGGATCTTTCCATGGAGGAAGTTTTCATGGGGGAAGGGACATTGCTATGAAGGGGCACTGGATTTCCCAGCATTATTTAAAAAAAACGATCAGAAAAAAAAACAAGTTTTCAACTGAAAATTTTCCAACATCAAAACTAGAAATGAACAGAAACTATTGCGTATATGATTGGGATTGCCCCCTATTCAATACCTTGCTCTATAAGCTAAAGTTTTTTAGTACTTTCATACGAGCTATTTATTCTAATTAACAGCCTTTGTGATTAAAGGGTAATTCTTAAAGAATTAGAAAAAAATTCGAAGTTTCACATAAAGAGCAAGGTATTGACTAGGGGAGTGAACCATCCCTAATTCCCTAATATACGTAATAAAAATTTACAAATATAGAAGTTCGTTACGTAAGTTACGTATATTTATTACTAATAAAAACGTTTGTAAATAAAATTAAACAGCTTCCGAGAAAGCCATTTATTAATTTAAAAACGTTCAGAAATTAAATATAGAAAACAAGTTTTTTTTTACTGAAAGTAAGGAGCAACATTAAAACTTAAAACAAACAGAAATTATTCCTAATGTGAAAGGGGCTGTCCCCTCCTCAATGACTTGCTCTTTAAGATAAAGGTCAACTCTTACTCACAACTCTATTTAATAACGCAACACTGCACTCTAGCGTAAAGAGCGAGGTATTAAGGAGGTGCTAACCCCTTTCTTACATGGTATAATTTCTGTTTGTTTTCAAATCTTAATGTTGCTCCTTATATTCAGTTAAAATACACTTGTTTTTTTTTTATATTTAATATCCAAAAAGGCCAAGGAAACTAAGGTTAGGCATTCTGGGATAAAAGGGGAATCAAAATTTTATTGAGTCAAGAAACTAAATCAAACTTACGAAATAAGGTAAAGCTGTTCAAAGAGGCAGAGGGGAGAATTAAAGTAAAACAAAATATGCTAAGTGCATGCGGGTGGACAAAAGAATACATATCAAGAACCGTTTAGGGTACTAAGTAGAACATTGTAAGAAGAACAAGGGAATTCTAAGTGTACTTTGAGTTGATATAACCGTACATGTTTCTTATTGTTCAAAGTCGTGTATTATAAATGCAAAACAAACTGATATACTTCTTTCAAATGTATTAATAAACTTTACCCAAACCCTGTTACATGGACTAATGGACAAACATTCTGCCCAAACTATATAGGTATTCAATGAATTTCCTTTGGTTTGATTCAAAGAGTATGTATATATTATAAGGGTGGGAGCAGGTGTTAGCATCAACAAAAGAAAAAACTATTAGTACTGTAGTATTGCCCAGCTAGCCCACATGTGTTTTCCCCCTTGCAAGTGTAAATGTTACTCCATTTGCTTTGCTTTGCTTAATTATTGTGTATTTTATATTATAGGTGCTTGGGCTTTAGTAAAAGATTGCAATCAATTTTTAAATGGTGTCAGAAGTAAAAATCTAAAAATGGATGTCCAGCAGCGTTCAACCAATTGGGATGCGCACAATTTGAACAGTGAGTGGACAAAATTCAAAGATCATGCTACACGTATGTTCCATGGTCCTTTAGCACGGAAGACTGAAAAAGTGCAATGTGCTCATCTCCTTATATGGGGTGGAGAAAGAGGATATGAAATACCCAAAACATTTGATGTGCTAGTTGCTTAACTAAATAAAATTGCTTCTCATATTAGATATATCAAACACTCCTCTGTAACAAACCACAACCGAGGTTTCTCACATTCTGTGTTCCAGAAAAGAGAACAACTGGAAACAGAAAGTTCGGACAGATTTATTACAAAACCTAAGATCCTTGTCAAACCGTGTGGATACACTGAGGAGAGTGAAATGATTTGGGACAAGATTATCTGTGGTGTAAAGAATACAAAAATCTGTGAGAGATTGTTAGCAGAAGGTGGTCAACTAACACTTGAAAGGGCCATAACAATCTGCCTAACATGTGAAACAACCCAAGCACAACTAAAAATATTTAACAAAACCTGTCTTTTTAGTGCCAAGGTCATAAAATTCTATCTTTAAGGCCAAAAAATGAGAAAAAGGTTCTGTCGGCAAACACATTTCGCAGAGACATATCAAGTTACAGGAGAGATCAACTTTGGGTTCTTTCTGGGCGTTCAGAAATATTTCAAATATGTCATTTATTTTTGGGTTCTGATAAATTAAAAATGCTTGTATTACATGCATGCGGGCGTTGGCCTTGTTTGAGCTTATGATGCCCTATGCAGTGTTTTTATTAAGTGAAAAATAAGTCATACTTATATTTTCAGCCAAATAAGTATTCAAATAATCAATTTATTCTCAGTATAATTTTATTTTTAACTTGGGCGCCAGATTCAAAGGTAAATATAAACCTTTGCTGAAACCGGATCTAGCTTCCAGGATCAAAGCTTTGATACTTTAGCTCCTCAGCTTCCAGAGTCCAAGCGCCCAGGATCAAAAAAGAGCTTTAGACTTTGGCCCTGAGCGTCCAATGATATAACATGTGGACAAAGGTCAACTATATTGGGTAAATTGAACTTTACTCTGTCAGATTTTAATAAATTATCATAGATAGAGATCAGCCCAAATTCACCTGTATCCCGATTCAAAGCAATATTCTTGAATAAGATTTTCTTTATTTCAAGAGTTTCACGAAAATTTTGCTTTAAACCCCGATCCCTAGAAATCAAAGAGACATTCTCGAACAAAATAAAATGGTCTGGAAAATTGAAAACGCCAATGAACGCTAATAAACCGAATCCAAGAAGGTCAAAGAGGCTAGCTTCCGCCTTTGCTTTGAAAAGAATTAGAGATTTAAACAATATGTAGTTTTATTGATTTCGTATATAAACTTTTGTTTTAAATTGTTTTAGTTTAGTTTTACTACAGATGACGGTCACTGTATATGTGACCGAAATATGTGGTATTTTTTGTGAATTTTCTATACACTGTCTATCAAAAAGGATTTTATCCCTATTTTGAACTTTTATTTTATCGTCATGGAAAGGCAGTGTGGTCTCCAAAATTATTTGGTACTTACCAATGCTAAGGGTCAGTCGAATACAAAGAGTTCCTTCATTTCTAAGTTCTAACGCATGCTACATCTGCTGGGATAGTGAAAACGTATTCATCCGAACTTGAGCTCGCTTGATGAACTCGTCTGTGAGTTTGTTGAAGTCTACACTTTCTACGACTTCCCTGTGCACTGACAAAACAGCTAAATGATTCAGCCTTTCCTGGGTCATGGTTGACCGAAGATATGTTTTTAGCATTCGAAGGCCTGATAACGATCTTTCCGAAATACAGTTTGAAACTGGCATAGACAACACTATCCTAATTAACTTCACCCTCTGGTGACCAACTTTGGCAAGGGAATCATTTTCTTTCAGAGAACTGACAACAGCATCAAATTTCTGGATCTCCTCTTTGTTCGCTTTAGCTTTATCAAGGAGTATGTCTTGGTGCAGCTGCAACTGGGCGTAGTCCTCAAAATCGTCTTTATAGAAGTTTTGCATGTACGAAACTTCAGATACACCTATGACGAACTCTTCTACTTTGGAGAGGTATTGAGTTGTTTAGCTTGGTTCAAATCTTGTAGTCAAGCCCATCAGTATGCATTCAATAGCTTCATAGAAAACTGGTGATAAGTATCTTCAGGCTTAGACGGATGGTAAAGAGCACCGTTTCCATCAAAACGATAGGAACTTTGCGTTTTTTCGGGAGCTTTGGTTCATTGATGCTCAGAATGTTTGCACATGAGACAGTTGCTTCCCATAGCAGTTTAAAGCGATGTTCATTCCTTATACCTTTTAAGACCTTACGGAGGCAATCAATTATTTCCTCTGCTTCTGTGAAGTGGACCTGCGCTCTTTGAAGTGCAGCATTGTTGTCTTCTACTGCAGTAAAGATAATGCAAAGAATTTCTATCTTGAAGAATGTGTCAAAGCTGGTAAAGGTCTCAAGAAATCCATCAGCTTTGGCTGTCTGTTTACGGTTTTCTGGGTGATTGCTGAAGTCCTCAAGCCAGTGGATTATTTCGGAGTAATTGCCAGTGATTGCCGTGATAAAGTCCTTTCTTAAGATCCACCGACTTGGACAGAATTGTTCAGAGTGCCACCCCTTCATCCTGCTTTACGCTTTTGAAACTTGACAACCTTTTCGGGGAACCTCTAAAAAAAGCGATAAATCTCCGGACCATTTCATAACATTCCTCATATTGATGTTCGTTTCCTCCGCATCCTGAGCAACCAGGTTCAGACTGTAATCACGGCAATGTATATATAAGGCTCTTCCCTCCTGGGCCTACACCAGAGACTGTAGACCTCTTTCGCTCCCAGACGTGTTAGCAGCACCGTCGTAGCATTGTCCACGACAATTTTGTAACGAAAGACCGAAACGACACAGGACATCCATCAAGCACTTAAATAGTGTTTCACTCATTGTGTTTTCAGTTACATTAAATCCAAAAAACGTTTTGCATTTGTCGAGGTTGTCATCAACAGTTCTAAGACAAACAGAAATCTGTTCTTCACAGGAAACATCAGCGGTTTCGTCAAGCATCACTCCAAAATACTTGTACTTTTTCACTTGATCTGTGAGGAGTCTTAGTGTAGCATAGCACATATCCTCTAATATTTTATTTTGAATATCAAGTGACAATCACTTGTAATTTTCTGGTCTGACAAGCCACTTTTCTAAAACTTGAACATCATTTGCCCTTAGTTCAAGAAGGCGTCAGAAGTTCGAAGACTCTTCTTACTTACCTCTTATAGGTATTCCTTGGGAGGCAAGGTACTTCAAAGATGAGAATATGAGCTTCTGAGCTTTGCGACAGTCAAGCGATTCTTGCTTGTGTTTTGCACTTAGCTGTTGACTCACGTCATTACCGCGGTGCAAAGAGTATGTGGTTGCAATAGCTGCTTTGTGCAATCCCGAAGCTTCGTGCGACTTAAAGGGATCAAGCGCCTTTTTTCAGCTGCTGAACCCTTTCATTACGAATATGTCAAAGGAGTCTTTACCGCGAGAAGTCTTTGGAATGGATATTTTCATATTCACCACTTCTGTGTAGACTGGACACATAGCACCGTTCTTAGTCATGTCGTAACCATTGGTATTTTTTAGTCCAGCAAGCTTGAAATGTTCTGCCCTTCGTAGTACATTTACTACCGACATCGCTGAAACTGACTGTATCAGCTACACTAGACACATTGCTACTATTAGGGCTACCTTGATCATTTGCTTTCTCATTTACCTCACAAGCTCGAACGTTACTACTAAAACTACAAGTACGGTTGTTCATTTATTTGTTCTGTTTCGGTACCAACATGTGAGTTCCCATCTGTAAACTCGGTTCTGTCTTTAGAGTTCTTAGCAAAAAAATAGTGTTCTAATCTTTTAATTGTTAAAGTTTTCGCCTCTGTTTCTTTGACTACAGAGAGAGAAAGAGAGAGAGAGAAAAAGGTTTTATTAAAAAATTATAACACATTAACAACAAAACCCGAAGTTTATTAAACTTGTATGGGTACACATCACCCTTTACAAAACCCTACATACACAATTACTACCAGCCAGCCTTAGACCCCCCCCCCAAAAAAAAAAAAGGACAAATAATAATAATAAGAAAATAAATAAATAAAAATAAACGAAATAAATTAATTTCTAATAATTTCACGACCTAATTGGATACCGAAGACACAAAACTAAAAATCATTCATTCTGTTCTACCTCCTCGTCGCCCTCCCAAAAAAAAAGTGTCTCAATCACTTGAGAGAAAATTCGCCCAGCAAGGATTAAAACTCATATGTAGACAAACACTGTCCTTTTAATTTACTACGAAATTCATTTAGCTCATCAATTGTTGAAATTGCCTGCGTTAATGGTTCCCACACCCGAGGACCAACATGTCTTATGGAAAAAGCGGATCGCTTTGTAATAACCTGAGGTCGCCGAACTAGTGTTGATGTTCTAGTCGAGCAATAATGAAAATTAACACCACTTGTAAACATTTCCCTAAAACACTCAGGTATTAACGCGTGTGTATATTTAAACATAAAAAGAGCATTATAAAAACGGAATAATCCAGCCATCGGTAATATATTTACTTGATTATATCTATGTCTAACAGACATATTATGATTATCTCCAGTTAAAACACGTAGGGCATTATTTTGTAAACTTCTAAGGGGACGAAGGTGAATTAAAAACGTGATTGACCACACAAGACAACCATATAGAAGGTATGGGTGAACAAAAGAAAAATAAAGTAATCTCATAATGTCTTTCGGGAAAAAGTACTTCAGTTTCCTCATCATCCCAACATTTCTGGCGACTTTGCCGCTAACACATGAAATGTGCTCTTTGAAGTTAAGGCACTCATCAACAATCACCCCTAGATACTTTGTCGAAACTTCCCGAGGCAGAATATTTTCACCTAACTGTATTTTGTCAATCCAAGGGTAGTAATTGCTACTTCTCCCATACATTAAAAAATGGGATTTTGCATGGTTTAGCTGAAGTCTGTTAACCCTCATCCATTTCTCAATGTTTAACATGCCAGTCTGAAGATTCTGTATAAGCATTTCCCCGGTTTTTGCAGCAACAGTTAGATGCGTGTCATAAGCAAAATAGGGCAAAATAGATTTTGATGCTCCAGTATCACGACATTTTAAATCAAAAGACAGTCCATTGATAGCATTTCGCAGGTCATCAATGTATATAAGAAACAGTAGTGGCCCCAAAACAGACCCTTGAGGGACACCGAATTCAACACTTTTAACTTGCGATTTAATTTCACCAGCACTGACAAACTGCTTTCTATCCTGGAGAAAAGATTCCAATAGACGATAAAACATACCTCGAAAACCACAATTCCTCACCTTCACCAGAAGAATTCCATGGTCCACTGCATCAAAGGCTTTCACAATGTCCAAAAAAACAGATGCAACTTTCCACCCTTGATCCAGAGCATCGTTCACAAAAGTCGTGAGAAAAAGAAGAGCTTGATCTGTCGACATTGCTTTACGGAATTCAAACTGAGTTTTACTAAAATGCTTTTTATTCTCCATAAAATCAACCATCCTGCCACTAATCATTTTTTCAAAAACTCTCTATAAAACTGGCAGCAATGAAATAGGCCTGTAATCATTCGTCAAATTTTTTTCTCCTCCCTTAAAAAGCGGAACCACTCTAGCAATTTTCATAAAATCGGGAAAAACACCAAATTTTAGGCACATATTAAATAGAACACAAACATTGTTGCATATTTCCGAGAAAACATACTTAAGTACACGCAATGAAAGGAAGTCAGCACTCGAAGCATTATTTCTCATGTTCCACAATGTGGTACGTAATTCACTAGCAGTTACTGGTTTCAGATATGCAGATACATCACTTTCCTCGGGTAAAAACTGGTGGTATGTTCCATCCTCAGAAAATTTTCTCGTGGAGTTCGCTATCCGTTTACCAACAATAGAAAAATGGTCACACATATAATCTACACTTGAAGCATCAGTGTTGAAATTTTCAGGTAAAATTGAACTTTTGGAAGGGCTGAGAACAGAGTGAATTACTCTCCACGTTTGCCTGGGATTACCTGCACTTTTTTTAAACTCATTTCGACAATAATTAATTCTCGCTTCTCGTAATAGGCTATTAAGTTCACAATTATATTTCTTGTATCTCACTTTCGCCTCAGGAGACACTACAGAATATTTATATAGCAGTCTTCGATTTGATATGGCCTTAATCAGTCCTCTAGTAACCCAGGGTTTTCTAGGGGTAACATGAAACGCCGGCTTTTTAATAACTGTACAACTTTCTTTTAGCAAGTTAGTTATTTCTGAATACCACAAGGAAATTTTTCATTCACTTTCGGATCACTAATTTCTAAAAAATCAAATTGAGTATTCTTTAAATCTCTTCTGACTATGCTAAGAGCCTCAACATCCATATTCAATGCAGAAATTTGTGGTGGTATATTCATAGCTATAGGGACACCAAACTCTCTAATAACAACAAGAACACCAAAATGATCAGAAACATCATTCAATTTCAAAATAACATCAGCAAAATCATACTTCACATTAACAAATATATTATCCAAAAGTGATTCCGAGCGCAAAGTCACTCGACTACATATATTGACTGTCGGTCTTAAACCGTAACCCAACATGACATTTAAAAAATCACAAATTCTCGGGTTTACATTTACTGAAAATAGATCAAGATTAAAGTCTCCACAAACAAAGCATGGGCGATTTAAACGTGACAACTTATCCATTTGCCACTCCAGCAAATCATTAAATTCCTGCACATTTCCAGATGGAGGTCGATAAACAACACCCACAAAGAAAAATTTTCCTGACTTACAAAGTTCAACCCCCATTGATTCAAAAACCATCTCTTTATTCACACGTAGATCATTCCGTATTTTCAATGAAATATTCTTCCTGCAATATAAAGCCAATCCACCATGTAATCGTGATTCCCTATTTTGCATCACACAATCATAACTATCAATTTCAAGTAGACTGATTGTATGATTACGAAGCCAAGTTTCATTCAATGCAAGCACATCCAACTCAGAAAACTTACATAGTTCGGTTAAAACATTAAATGAACTAGAAAGACCTTGACAATTCAAACGGAAAATGCTCAAACTTTACGGACCCATAGTAGATTTATTTCCAATATCAACTGTAAATTTATATTTAACCACTGGAAAATCCTCCATCGATCCTTCATCATAATCTGGATTTAAGACCCCATTCCCCAGAACATCCCAACTCAACGAATTGATCTCAAGTTTTTTCAATCTAATATTGTCATAATCCAACTCATTTTTTCAAGACACAAGCTTAGGAGGCAAACGAGGAAACTCATAGAAAAATTAACTCTACTTACAACAACCACAAGTGATCTCCAGTAACCAGGAGGGCCGCAATCAATAACAAAAGAAAAAAAAAACTGAAAAAAAAAGAGAAAATAAATTAAAAATAAAATTTATCATAAATAAAATACAAAATAAAAAGATACAACAACATGGAACCCTCCATACAAGACAGTAGAACACGTTCCACCGTCTCGTACAAAAGAAACTCCCCGCCGCTGCACCCACTGCCCATACAATATAACACAAAAAAAATTCATGGAAAATTAAAGGGGAAAAATCTCACTCAAATTAAAAAATACAGGATAATGCAATCCAGGAAAAATATAATTGGTTTTCTTCATCAGGCACACACTTGTGCTAGTGCCGCTAACCACGAATACAAAATTTATCTTATAATAGCAAAAATGACTCTAAACATCAAAACAAAACAAAATGAAATGCTAGAATCAACAATCAAGTAGCTCTGGTATTGGCTCATTATACATATATTTCACTTTTCCAACACCTTCTCTCTCAATCTGAATGAAGGGAGGAACAGTATTAGATACCCAAGCTAGAATACTCTTTCTACTCAATTTACATTTAGTCTCGTAAAGTCTTTTCCGCGCTTCACGAACACACAATGGAGCATCATCGCTGACGTAAACATTTTTCATAGCTGTATTTGAACCGAAAGTCTTATTCTTAAGTTTTTTCCCATTACGTATAATTATTAACTTCGCCTCGCGTGATTTAACTTTTTATTCGTAACAATTGTAAATTCTGGAACCTTTGTTAATTCTAAACCATTCGTACATATTTCTTGAAATAAACTTTTAGCAGTGGCTACATCATCACAAACCGTATTCCACACAATAATGTTATTTTCTGTAGATAAATATTCCACTTACATTAATCTTGCCGACAACGAAGATGTCATTTCACAGTTATATTTTGCTTCAGTGGATACAATATGCATTTGCGTTCTTAGTGAAATTACTTATTCATTTACTGCATCGCAATTTTTACCAACATGAGCAACATTGGATTGTAAGATAGCTTGAGCATTTTCCACAGAAATTACTCGATTTTCTAAATTAGCCAATCTCGTGTCAATTGATTTTAATGTACTTTGAGACTCCGTTACAATTTCAAGAATTTTCGAGAAATCGTCCGCTAATGACTGGATCGAAGCACGATTTATTGACTTTTGCGTTGAAGATGAATGCCCAGATTCGTCATGCAAAACCGATCCAAATTGTTCCTCTGATTTAAATACAGTCCGTTCAAGTTCAAAATGATCATTGAGATTGAAGGTTTTGCCAGCGGATTCTACCCTTCATTTTCACTTTCGTTCACTTTCCAGGAAAAGAGGGCTCATGCCAAATCAAGTTTAAATTTGAAGCCTAATTATGGCTGTAACTGTCAAAATCGACAGGTTCTTTTTCTGCCCACTAGGAAGGAAAAGAAAATTATTTACATAATCAGTCAAAAGAATCAGTCTTAAGAATGAAAAGATAACTGTGAAGTCTGCTTGTGCTAATAATCTGAATAAAGAGAAGGGTCAGGTATTTGGGCGTTTCTTGGTTACGTATGATGACATAATTTGTAGAGGACAATTTATGTCATGGGAAGATGTTTTTGAAATTTCCTTATATCACCACCTCAAATTTGTCCAACTTTCTACTTTAAAAGCTTTTTTAAATATTTCTAAAATGAAATGACATAGAAGTATCACACACATCAGACTTAACTTAACCTGACCATTTGTCATGAGAATATGTTTTAGAAATTCCCCATCCACCCAAACTCAAAATTTTTTTGAAATCCCCCTTTGCCCCAAACTCAAAATTTTCCAAAATTCTACTTAAGAGGCTTTTTTAAATATTTCTAAAGCGCTAAGACATAGAGCGCTACAAACATCAGAATCGGCTTCAGAGGACAAGTTATGTCATGGGAAGATGTTTCTGAAATCCCCCTTCCCCTCAAACTCAAAATTTTCTAAAATTCTACTCTAGAAGCTTTTTAAATATTTCCAAAGCACTAATAGATAGCGCGCTAAAAACATCAGACTCGACTTTAGAGGCCAAATTAATTCTAAAATAATTCCCACTTACCCCCCACACTCAAAATTTTTTTGAAATCCCCCTTTGCCCCAAACTCAAAATTTTCCAAAATTCTACTTTAAAAGCTTTTTTAAATATTTGTAAAGCGCTAAGACATAGAGCGCTACAAACATCAGAATCGACTTTAGAGGACAAGTTATATCATGGGGAGAAGTTTTTGAAATCCCCCTTCCCCCCAAACTCAAAATTTTTTTGAAATCCCCCTTTGTCCCAAACTCAAAATTTTCCAAAATTCTACTTTAGAAGCTTTTTTAAATATTTCTAAAGCGCTAAGACATAGAGCGCTACAAACATCAGAAATGGCTTTAGAGGACAAGTTATGTCATGGGAAGATGTTTTTGAAATCCCTCTTCCTCTCAAACTCAAAATTTTCTAAAATTCTACTCTAGAAGCTTTTTAAATATTTCCAAAGCACTAATAGATAGCGCGCTAAAAACATCAAAATTGACTTTAGAGGCCAAATTAATTCTAAAACAATTCCCACTTACCCCCCACACTCAAAATTTTTTTGAAATCCCCCTTTGCCCCAAACTCAACATTTTCCAAAATTCTACTTTAAAAGCTTTTTTAAATATTTGTAAAGCGCTAAGACATAGAGCACTACAAACATCAGAATCAACTTTAGAGGACAATTTATGTCATGGGAAGATTTTTTTGAAATCCTCCTTCCCCCCAAACTCAAAATTTTCCAAAATTCTACTTAAGAATCTTTTTAAATATTTGTAAAGCGCTAAGACATAGAGCACTACAAACATCAGAATTGACTTTAGAGGACAATTTATGTCATGGGAAGATGTCTTTGAAATCCCCCTTTGACCCAAAATCAAAATTTTCCAAAATTCTACTTTATAAGGTTTTTTAAATATTTATAAAGCGCTAAGACATAGAGCGCTACAAACATCAGAATTAACTTTAGAGGACAAATTATGTTTTGGGAAGATGTTCTTGAAATCCCCCTTCTTTTACTGGTCTATCTCTTGTCAAATCCTTTCCCTAATTAATAAAGTTTAAATGGCTTATCAACACAGAGTTGTCTTCTACCCCATGGCTGCTGCATGCTACTATTAAATGGGTTATAATAAGCAAAGTTGGCACACCACAAACGGGTTCCATAAGCAATGTCAGCTAGATAGTAAATAATATAAAGCGATGACTGTCAAATGAAAATAGGATTTTGGAATATATTTAATGAACAAGGTTAAAAGCTGAAGTTATGTAAGGTAAGCAGTGATTTATAATTATGATAGTAATATAGGATGAAACTTGAGCTAAAACAAATAGTAATGTGTAGTAATTTACCATTATATAGAGAGGGGAGGAGTGGAGGTAGGTACTTCAAAGTACCTTCCCAGGACATACCTTAGCCTGTAGATCCATCCCTGAAAGTTTCATTTTCCTAACCCAACCCCTATCCAAGATAGCCAAAAGTAACTAAAGTAGAATTTTACCGCAAATGAAATGTTGCTGATTCTGAAGTTGGTTTTTCATCCCCATATATACGACGTTACTATTTTCTCCATGGCCACACTGCCTTTTCTATGACGAAATCAATAAGAATTCCAAATAGGGATAGGTCCTTTTATTAGACAGTGAAACGAAAATTTAAAAACAAAGACTCTTAATATTTCGATGACACAGTCGGTCATCATCATCAGTAGAGTTACTAACATATCAAAGTTAAAACAAACTGCTTTTATACGAGTACTAAACAAAATAATCACTTCCGAGTCAAAGCAAGTAACCGGTCCATTGACTTAAAAAGTTCACTACCTGTTCTTGAATTTCTTATACTGCGTTGAGTAAAGGTGGTACAATTTTCTTCGAAATTGCAGGTCAAAGCAGTGACCTGCAATTTCGTGAACCAGTGAACTGTGTCATCGAAATATTTAGAGTCTTTGTTTTTATATTTTCGTTTCACTGTCTAATAAAAGGACCTATCCCTATTTGGAATTCTTATTGATTTTGTCATAGAAAAGGCAGTGTGGTCATGGAGAAAATAGTAACACTTTAGATTTTTTTTTCTATTTCCAGGGAATTAAATCAGAAAAAACAAAACAGCCAAATTTTAGATCCTTTTTCAAAGATCCCTTGTGGAAAAATTTATGTTACTGACATGCCTGGTCAAAGAGTTAGATTTCTTTTTCATAGCATAGGAAAATTAACATTACAATGAATTTAGGGAGTTTAAACTTAATATTATATGCACAAAGAACTTCAGCAATTTATGAAATTTTTCAGGCAACACATGAAGTAAAATCCTGTACACGAATACACTGAAAAATATTGAGTTGCAGCTGAGTCCGAGTATTGTTATTCCAAATATGGGAGCATATCAGCTTCATTCAGTCTAATTTAAACTTTTCAAATTCGATTCCTTCGTTTTGCCATTCCATTTCTGCTTCAGTATGATGCACTTTAGTAATTCCTCTGCATATGCTTGCGAAATTAAGTGCTTTCAATAAGAAGACTGAAAAAAAAACAGAGATTAGACTCCTTTAAATTTTTTTTCTATTTCCTGACTTTCTCATATCTACAACCTTAAGTTATTTCATATATCGTCCCAAAACAACCCATTGTATTCCTATGGGTCGTCTAGTGTGTACGTTAGGAACATTTGCAGAGACATTTTTTACTTCGTTAGAGGCAGGAGGGGCCAGCCGTGATTTGACCAAACATTTCAACCGAAAATTTTATCAGCACCTCTGTTTGAAAGACTCTTAAATAATGCATTATAGAATGTACCAAAAAATTTTTTTTTGTTTTCAGATTGAGTGTGACATGTTAAAGCGAGCATTCTTCGTCCTATGTCTGTGAGGCTTATGGATATTATGCAGGAGGGGCTATTAATTTTTTTGGTTATTCTTAGGATTTCTTGGAAATGTATATTTGGGTTTTCATTTGAAGCCGTTTGAATTTCAGGCACCACTGTCTCCGTGGTCCATGAGCAGCTTCCGCGTTTACGCAACCAATATTATAGGACGATCTATTCCCTCAGAACAGTCTGAGGTGTTCACAGCTCCGTCAGATGTCCCATATTCGAATCCAGAGAATATTCTTTCCAAGAATTATAAGCCAAACGTGTTGAAAATTAAGTGGAAAGTAAGAATTTTTTTAAAGAGTTTATAGAATATTTCTAGGCTTCTTTTTACGCTTGTCTGTCTTTTTCTTTACTTCATTTCTTCCTTTTGTCTCTGTTTCTGATTTATACACAATTTTAAGGTGGGATTTGTGGACAATGTTTTTGCGTTTTTTTTTATTATTATTCTTCATCAAGTTATAAGCTGTTATTCCCAGAGAGTATAGGCAATTTACACGAGGGGAAGCTGAATCTACTATCTACAAGGAAATTAGGGTTTTCAGAGTAACAAATAAAGCGTAATTAGTGCAAGTGGCAAAACTATTGTAGTAATATATATATATATATATATATATATATATATATATATATATATATATATATAAAACTTTCCGAAAAATAAGTTTTTCAAAGAAAATTAAAGGCCATTTTAAACTTAAAGCTCAGAAGATACAAATACATGCTAAAGTTCAAACTTAAAACGAACAGAAATTAATTAAACAATCATAGGAAAAACATACAACAAGTAATATTATAAATGAATAAATAGATCTTAAAGAGAGTAAAGCTTAGATTGAATATGAAAATCAAGCTTAAGATGAAAAGAAAATATTTTGCTATTGAAGTATGAATGAAACTTAAAACGAACAGAAATTAAATAAACAATCAATGTTAACAAACATACAATAGATATTAATGTAAATGAATAAATAAATCTTAAAATGAGTGAAACTTAAATTGAATATGAAAATCAAGCTTGAAACGAACAAAATCACTACAAACAAGTGTTTGGGTATCACCTCCATCTCTTACTGTAAAAGTCTAAAACTTACTCCGTCATGGGCGCTTTACTGAAAACCAATTTCATGACAAATATTTTCGTATGTTCTTATTACTAAAAACAAATATTAAAAATATAGTGAAATTTTGAACTGACGAACTTTTAGCAATAAATATCATTGTTCGTCAAATATTCAGTTTAATTTATTAGCTCTTTCTAAAGTTGTTCAAGACGAATATAGCTTTACTGCAAACAAGAGCTTGGATACTGTCTCCTTCCTTGACTGTAAATAAAAAGCAAAAGCCTACTGCGTCATTTGCGCTTAACTGAAAACGAATTATATTACAAATATTTTCTTTTCCAGTTCTTACAGCATTGAAAATAAAAATAAAATCAGTGAAATAAATTTTTAAACTGATGGATCTTTCAACAATTAATGTCAATATACATCAAATATTCAATATGACGTTGTTTATATTATCCAAGACTGTTCAAGACGCTTATAGTTTTCAATGAAGTACCAATAACGCAAGTAGGTTCGAGACTTTTACAGTGAGAGAAGGAGGCGATATCCAAACTCTTGTTTTAGTGACTATTGTTCGTTTTAAGCTTGATTTGCATATTCAGTTTAAGTTTCACTCGTTTTAAGATTTATTTATTCATTTATATTAATATCTATTGTATGTTATTCAATCTAAGAATTACTCGCTTTAAGATCTATTTATTCATTTATATTATTACTTGTTGTATATTTTTTGCTATGATTGTTCATTTAATTTATGTTCGTTTTGGGTTTCATTTATTCTTTAATAGTAATTTCTGTCCGTTTTGATTTTGAATTTTAACATATATTTGTATCTGAGGAACTTAAGTTTAAAATGGCATTTACTTTTCTTTGAAAAACTTTTTTTTCAGAAAGTTTTTTTAATTAATTTTTGTTCGTTTTTGATTAGAACAAGTTTCATGTTTTTAAAAATTTCTTGTTTCAAAATCAAACTTAACAAAAAAAATCAAATGTTCATCAAAGTGTCAAAACTGGTATCAAAGCAACAATATCAAAGTGAAAAAATGGGTTTGGGTCACAGTTTATAGACAGTAAGCTTATCGCAGATAATTTCTGGTCTTCGGTCTCGGTGCGAACAAAAAGCTCCTCCCACTTGTTTCTGCCTTAGCGGATTAGTCTGTTATCGTCAATCACTGAGAAATGGTTACCAAGTGCATTATTCGTAATTGCGAAAGCAGAAAAAAAATTGGTGAGCCAGCCATGTGGTTTGCAAGCGTCCCATCTCACAGGTATGAATTAATTTATATACAAATTATGACTTAATCTATTATTTACGTGGACTCAACTGATCGGCCTATGTTGTATTTTATAAAAACGGGGGCGGGGGGATGATCAAATTTGTGAAAATAAGGAATTTTTTCTTCTTCTAATAACTGGTGGGGTAGGTGTGATGGTTTCAGGGGCGGATCCAGGATTTTTTTCAGAGGGGGGGGTGGCAAAATAGGTTGATCCAATAAACTTACGTTAGGAGCAAGTTTAATTAATGCAAGCTTGCGTTAATTAGGTAGATTACGCTACTTTAAACTACGTTAGGGGGGTAACCTTCGCCCCCCCCCCCTCTGGATCCGCAACTGGATAGTTTATCATTTTTTTTTCACGTCGTGATATTTATTTTCTCAGACAATAATCTCAGATCATAATCAAATGTCATCGCTTTATGGCATTGTTCAAATAAAACTTATTTTTTACTTGATTATCGTCGTAAATTTATTCCTTGTCTTTCTTTCCATTCTTAAACCAATGTTATATTTACCTTTTGCTTTATTACAGCCCGCTATATATACATTCATATAAATTTATATGCAGTGTTACCGCCATACCAATTATTCTCCTTTCCTTTTTTATTCTTTAATAATAATTTCTGGTCGTTTTGAGTTTGAATTATTGTAGGCTTCTATTTCTACTGATCTTAAGTTTAATATGGCCTTTACTATTCTTTAAAAAAAACTTTCTTTTTCGTAAAGTTTTCGTAGTATATATATATATATATATATATATATATATATATATATATATATATATATATATATATATATATATATATATATATATATATATATATATATATATATATATATATATATATATATATATATATATATATATATATATATATATATATATATATATATATATATATATATATATATATATATATATATATATATATATATATATATATATATAAATATATACATATATATATCATACATATATATATATATATATATATATATATATATATATATATATATATATATATATATATATATATATATATATATATATATATATATATATATATATATATATATATATATATATATATATATATATATATATATATATATATATATATATATATATATATATATATATATATATATATATATATATACATATACATATATTTATATTTATATTTATATCGGCGCGTACAAACAACTCCTCTCATTTGATCTGCCATTAGCGGTCCAATTACCCTGGAACACGTATTTTGGCAGAAACTTTCTCAAAATGCCTTTGAAACCAACTTGAGACTTCGAAACCTATTTTTAATTCCTAAAAACATCTAATTATAACATTACACTACTAACTACCGATTTTCATTTATGTATTGGAATAAATTAATTTAAAATTAGTTTCTTCAAAATTAGTGTTCCAACGTTGAAGCCAAGTTTCGCGTCCAAGAGAAATCTGACTTGTCTACCCGCGAAAAGATCTGATAACGCCCATGTTTCTATCTGCAAAAACGTTCTCCGGAGCAATCGCACCCCTGTCCGGGTTTTTATAATGGGAGAGATAGAGAATGATCCTACTGCTAATTCTATAAACTGTGGTTTGGGTCAACCTCGGAGATTTTATTATCTGATGTTTGATCTACTTTTAACAAAATGGCTATCTCAAAATTTTTATCGGATGGGTTTGGGGAAAAGAGGCTTGGGGGGGGGGGGGGGGCTAATTGCTCTTCAGTCTCTTCTGACTCTTCAAAGTGAACTAGAACTTTCTATTTTCAATTAAATGAGCCCTCTCTGAAGTTTATACGAATATCCCTCATATAAGAACCATATGTATCCCCAGAGTATAACTTACAACACGTGTCCCTGGGCCCTGGGGGGCTGTGTTAACCCCAGAGTTTTAACATGTGATGTTTGAACTATTTTTGACAAAATGGCCACCTCAAGTTTTTATCGGGAGGGTTTATCCATCCGATAAACCCAAAGGCGTGGAGGGTGGGAGGGGCTAGCTCCCCTTGATCTTTTTTTACTCTAGGAAAATGAACTAGAACTTATAATTTCCATTCAAGTGAGCTCTCTGAAGTTTATACCAGCATCCCTTTCATAAGAACCATATACGGCCCCAGGACATAGCTTACAATGCCTGCGCCCCGGGCCCTGGAGGGTTATGTTGACACCGGAGTTTTTTGTTATCTGACCTTTGAACTATTTAAAAAAAATTACTATCTCAAAAGTTCTCATCGGATGAGTTTGTGGAAAAAAAAGAATGGAGGAGGTGGGCTAGTTGCCCTTAGATATCTTTTGACTCTTTAAAGGTGAACTAGACTTTTCAGTTTCCAACCAAATGAGCCCTCTCTGAAGTTTATGGGAGAATAGCTTTTATAAGAACCCTATATGCCCCCAGAGTAATACTTACAACGCCTGCTCCGGGCCCGGGGGGGGGGGTTGCATTGACACAGGAGGTTTTCTTATCTGACATTTAAGCTATTTTTAACGAAATGGCCATATGTAATGGAGTTTTTCTTATATGATCTTTGAACCATTTTTAACAAAATGGCTACCTCAGATTTTTTATCAGATGTATTTGGGGAAAAAGTGCTTGGGGGGGGGGAGGCTAGGTGCCCTCCGATCACTTTTGACTCTTAAAAAGGGCACTATAACTCTAAATTTCCAATCGAATGAGCCCCCTTTGAAGTTTATATGACGATCCCTTCCATATCAAGTGCCTCTGGGAAAATTTTAAATGGAGATTGGGGGGAGGCTACCTGCCCTCCAATCCTTTTTTACTTTTAAAAAGTGAATTACAACTTTATCTGATGCATTTAGGGCGTGGATGGGGGGGGCTAGTTGCCCTCCAGTTCTTTTGACTCTTAAAAAGTGAACAAGAACATTCAATTTCCAATTAAATGAGCCCTCTCCAAAGTTTATACGAGCATCCCTTCCATAAGAACTATATATGCCCCAAGAGCATTACTCATAATGCCTGCCTCAGGTTCCTGGGGGTTTGTGTCGACCATAGTTTTTATTTCTGATCTTTGAACTATTTTTTAACAAAATAGCTGTCTCAAAATTTTTATCGATGCATTTGGTAAAAAATGGTTTAGGGGGGGGGCTGGTTACCCTCCGATATCTTTTGACACTTTAAAAGTCAAGTAGAACGTTCAATTTCCAATCAAATGATTCCTGTTTGAAGTATAAACGAGCATTCCTTTTATAACCCTTGCCCTGAAGATTCTGGGGGGCGTCTCCTGCTCAAAGATATAATTTCCAGAACTTTAAACTACCTTGAAAAAAATGGCCATCTCAAAATCTTTATTGGATGTGTTTGGGGAAATGGTGGGCGTGGAAGGGGTGTTAGTTGACTTACAATTACTTTTCGACTACTAAAAAGTACACTAGCCATTTAAATCTCCAATAAACTTAGCCCTTTTTAAAGTTTCTAAGGCAACGCTTTCTATAAAAGCCTCATATGCCCCCAGCGCATAACTTACAACCCTTGCCCTGAGGGCTATGGGGGAGTTTCCTCCTCAAAAACATAATTTCTGTCAGGAAATGAATCCAATCGAATGAGTCCTTTTTAAAGTTTCTACGACAAATCTCTAAAAAAAACTTATATACCCCAGGGTGTAACTTACAACCCGCACCGTGAGGGCCGTGGGGGAGTTTCCTCCTCAAAAACATATTTCTGTCTGGAAATCAACTACGTAGAACAAAATGGCTATCTGAAAATTTTGATTGGATGTGTTTGGGGAAATGGTGGGCATGGAAGGGGTGTTAGTTGCCTTCCAATCACTTTTGACCCTGAAAAAGGGCACTAGAACTCTCGATTTCCAATTGAATGAGAACATATTGTTATTATCTAGAAAATGCTTGAGATCGATCACAATGGTCCAGGATTTTTCTACAAAGTTTATTGGCGCCTTTACAATGGTACAAACTGGAACATTAAAAATATCACCGACTGGCAGCAATCCTCTGTAATGATACTAAATGAGCCCTCCTACACACTTTATAAAGTAAAGGTCGCTGCTGTGAATGAGAGAGGAGAGGCTAATGTTACTGCGGAGGAAGTCAATGGATGGTCCGGTGAAGATAATCAGGATTCACTTTTTAGTTATATTTCTTTATATTAGGTATTAATTGACTTATTTTAGAGCTACCTTATTGGCCATCAAGATTGACTTTGAAAGCCTGATGAGTCACATTAATATGTTTGAATTTTAATTAATGCCATTTGAATAACTGCAGGCGTGTTGATCTTTTAATACAACTGTTAGTCGAATAATGCACTCTCATCTGCAGTATTACTTGATATCTAGATTCATTTTGTGAAAATTATAAACCAAGTATAGCTGGTGTTTTGTATTTATTTTTATTATTTTATTTATAAATACTTTTCTAATAGAAATAATTCCTTTTATAATACAGTATAATACAGTTATACAGTTATAATACAGTATAATGCAATGACTAAAAAATTATGGATATTTCAATCACATATACAGCAACCGTCACCAGCGGATATACTAAATTAATAAATTTTAAACCAACCCTTTGCATACAAAATAAAATAATTGCACATTATTTAGTGCTCTCAATTTATTAAAATTTTATCAAAATTCACCTGAATCTCGCACACAAGATTGTTTATTAAATAGCTTGGGGGTAATGTAAATTGTTTCTCAAATGAAAGAGAAAATTTTTAACATAATACTCTTGTTATCAGGTTTTTGGTTGTCTCGAAGTTCTTTTCAGATTCAATTCGTAAAGTGCATCGAGTGCTGCACTTTAAAAACCTTTGAACGAAGCTTCTCTTTTAGGGCAGTTGTTGAGTGTGGGACATAATTGCGAGAGAGGACAATTTAAGTATTTTAGTTTTTTTCTGTTATTTAATATATATATATTTCTTTCATTTTCACTTTTAATTTATATTGTCTACAAACACCTTATATGCCCCTAGGGCATAAATTTAAACCCTTGCCCTCAGGGGGGTGTCATTCTCAAAGACTTAATTTCCAGAAATTTCAACTATGTTAAACAAAAGGGCTAGCTCAAAATTTTGATTGGATTTGTTTGTGAAAAAGGTGGGCGTGGAGAAAAAATTTTTAAAATTTTGTTGGTGGATCACTTTGTACCTCTCAGACGGCATGCAAACCAGAATGACCTTTCCATTTACGGTAGCACGATGCTTATCCGTTTTATTTTGTGAGTTCACCTTCTCAAAATCAAACCGTTTTGCAATGGTTATATACCCCATGGTATTATATACTTTATTAATCGAAGGATTATTAACTGGAAATACGTTGGATTGCAGTGGATCTTCAGCCAAACCATACAAAGAAAAAATTTATTCCTGCACATTGTACACAGACGAGAAGAAGAAGAACAGAAGATGCTCAAATTTTAATATTTTGTAGTTTGATTTTTGTGTTTTGTCTTTATTTTGACCAAGAGGGATACGGCTGCTGCCATTTGTCTTCGTTGGGGCATGTTGGATGTCAATGGGCATCCATTTGAGTATGAAGTAGATGTCCTTCCCCCTTCTCTTTAAATATTCTGGCCTTTCAAATCAGCTTAAAAACAGTGTTTAATTGTCTATTCTTTGTGCCATCTGTTTTGTAATAGTTAATTGGATGGATAGTTAAAAATCCTTTTTTTTTGAATAACTCACTTTGTTTCCTAAGTTCCTTTGTTTTTATTCATTTATTGTCTCATTAAATCTAAGCCAGCCTTTGATTGACTAATCTTCCTCTTGTTCGGAGTGGAGATGCGAAATTTCTATGTGTTTATTTAGGTAGCACGAACTCAGTTCTTGTTTTGCTGGTGCTCGAGGAGAAACCAAGAATAGATATCATTTCTAACATAAATCCCTTTTTCATTCAAGGTCCTTTAGAGGCTCCTATGAATTTGACTCTGAAGGAATTTACCGACGGAACGGTTCTATTGAGCTGGAATCCTGTAAATCAAGATCCTTCGATCATCAGAGGGTGGTTTATGGGCTACCAGGTAAGTTTTGTAAAACCTCCCAATCTTTCAATTAACGCCAACTAAAGACTTCTAGGTTGACACAGAAAAAAACAAGATTATCTGATTTCTCGAAGAGACTATCGGTTAGTAACACATTTAAAAGACTTCTTGGATGAAGTATTGACATGCCTTAACCTTCAAAAAGGGACTTCTGGGGTCTTTAGAGCTGTTTAAGAAACATTTAGGGACTTTGAGAGCCTAGTGGCAGCCCTGGGTTAGCGATGATGTTTTGAATGAAAATCTCAAAATGAAAAATGAATTTTTTTTTGCAATTTCCGACAAAAAAAAATAATTGAAGGCCTTAGTTGTCACTAGCGTCTTGACCCTAGTAAACCTAGAAGTCTCTTTTTGCAAGATTAAGTTATGTCAATACTTGATTCAATAAGTCTCTTTAATAAGAGAGATAGTTATTTCGCCCCGTCCCCCAAGATTTTTTCTGGTGCCCTCTTATCCTGTTTTTTTCTTTTTTTTTTACTCTTTTTTTAGAATACATTTGTCAATTTGGTCAATTATTGGCACCTTTTTCACATTGCGAGTACATTGTGAGTGCTTAGTACGCTTCAGTTTTTCCGTGGTTAAATTCAATAAGGTACAAGTGCCCAAACTAGAACTACCAGGAAAAGTTCGGACAAATCTTAATGCAATTAGTGACTTCAAATTTACTGTTACTGAGTTGAATGTCTGTTTTTTTTTAACTTTAAAACGAAAAAACATTAAAAAAACGCATCAAAATTCATTTATGTTCATCTTTGTTACGTTTTTACGAGTCGGACAAACATTACGAAGGAGAGGGGTTCAAACCCCTACTCCCCTCCCTCCGCCGCTGGATACGGTCTTGCTAATGACACCAAAGAAAATAGGAGTATGAAGATAATTAATTTCTAACGCTTGCTTGTATAAACTCGACTGCTTTAGCATAATTTACAAGGCACCCTGTGGACTGTTGTTACAAATGGGGTATCTTAGCGTACATTAGGTGTCTCAGCATGCTCTATCAATTAGTCCAGTCTTTTTTTCCATAACCTGTAAACACAATGTTTATACAGTGTATAATGTCATTGCAATACCATTGAGAGATTCTTCTCTCTCTCATAATTTAGTACCAGTGGCTACTTAATTTATTACCTGTATGATAAATATATTATTAGACTCACCCTAGGGTGCCTTGAAATTCTAAATTTTCAATAGTTTTTTTTTATTCTTCTACGTGTTACTCATCCAGAGATATGATCGACTCACAGGAAAAAATATACTTTTAGGGGTAATCTGGTCAATACCCTCGTGACAACTCAGTGCTTGATCTGGTTTTCTTTTTTTATTTCTTTTTCAAAATTTCTAAAAAAAATTCATTTTTATAGAGAAATACTCCCCAGAAATATGTTTTGAAAAAATTTATGGGCGGGTGGCAAAAAACTCCCCTGGTGAACCGAGCCCTCTCCTTGCCAATTCAAATAGCTCCACTTCTCTCTATCTTTCTATTTCTTTTTCTGAATAGTTTCGTCATTTTAATGCAAGATGTATGTATTTTCTACTGCATTTATTTCTTGTTTCAGCTTGAGACTTGGAGTGAATCCAACGAAATTAAGAAAGAAGTCGTTAATAGCTCATCAGTTATCAGAATGTATAAGGAAAAAACCCTACATAAAGGTGCGTGCTATCAACCGGTTTTACGGGGGCCTGCCGTTGAATATTGTTATATTCCTTCCAATTGCAACAATTTGCAAAAGCAATTGCAAAAAAGCAACAATTGAAGCTTGTGGTGGTCATTCTCAGCTTGGACTGTACGTGGGACTACCTGTAGTGGCAATAGTGTGTCTCATAGTTGGAGCTGATCTCCAACTTGATGCGTAACAAATAAATGAGTAAGTCATTTCTTTTTCACCTAGCTTTCTAGATAAAAAAAAATTGTACAAAAGATTTTCTATTTCATAAATTTCTTCGAATGCTTGATTATATTTTTGTGATTTTTTCCGTATCGTTTGTTCCAACATTGTCCCAATGAAAAGTTCTCTCATGTGAAATGGTATATGTATGACCCGAATGCCTCCATGATTTGTGTGTATGAATGTATTATTTGTTTTAAATTTAGGTGGAAATTTTTCATTCCATATATGCTGGTAAATTGCTCCGACAATTTTCTTTAAATTTGTCCTTTTGGATTGCGAAACACAGGACAGACACCATAAAACTTGGCAAGCATAAATATTCATATATAGTGACCTTCTGGTCACAGACCTCTGGAACAGTCAGACTTCTTCCATATCCTTGTCTAAGAGTACGTTTTAATTTTGATATCGTGTATATCCAGTTTTCACTTTCTGTTAGGTTCCGACTTCTTTGAAAAAAACATTCCCATTATTTAAGTTTTTTACTTTTTTGGGATCCCCTCAAACACCTCTTTTATTTCGTCTCCCAATGGTAGCATTTCACACATATTTCTATTGAGCTTATTTCTATTCTTGGGGGGGGGGGGTACGAAAAACGCATCAAAAATCTGTATTCATTTTTGTTACTTTCACAAATCGAGCAATAAATTGCTGCAAGTATAATTTGAACGCTATTGAGTAAATGACGCTATTGAGGTAGTTGAAAAACATTTTAGCGTAGTAAAAACGATTTAAAATGTGATGTCCCAAATTAAAGACATCCCGGGGCTAATATGCACAAAGAACTTTATGAAATTTTTCAGCCAACACATGAAGTAAAATCCTGTACACGAATGCACTGAAAAATATTGAGTTGCAGCTGAGTCCGAGTATTGTTATTCTAAATATGGGAGCATATCAGCTTCATTCAGTCTAATTTAAACTTTTCAAATTCGATTCCTTCGTTTTCTCATTCCATTTCTGCTTCAATATGATGCACTTTAGTAATTCCTCTGAATATGATTGCGAAATGAGGTGCTTTAAATAAGAAGACTGAAAAAAAGCAGAGATTGGTCTCCTTTAATTTTTTTATTTCCTGATTTTCTTATATCTACAACCAAAAGTTATTTCATATATCGTCCCAAAATAACCCATTGTATTCCTATGGGTCATCTAGCAACACGTTAGGAACATTTGCAGAGACATTTTTTCTTCGTTAGAGATAGGAGGGACCAGTTGCGATTTGGCCAAACATTTTAACCGAAAATTTTGTCAGCACCTCTGTTTGAAAAACTCTTATATAATGCATTGTAGAATGTACCAAAAAATTTTAGCACTGAGGCTTTTAATTTCTGTTCGAATAAGCCTTTTTCTAATATTCTATGACTATTGTTTCGATGCGATCATCCTTGAAAAAGAAAACGAACACGCATCCTTGATTCTTCTTGCAAAAACAAACAACAACAAAATAGAACTGATGTGTGGCATAAATAAGGAAATTAACAACCAATGCCAAAAGTAGATCTATTTCTTTTTCGTGTTTGATACAAAGTTAGAATTGAAGAAAGAGTGACAGCTCTTTCTCAAATCTTAGGAATTTAAGAGTTAACTGAATCACTAATTATTTTCGACGCAATACCGTCAATTAGATAAAAAAAATTTCAAGACCACACATGTCAGAGCAAATATTCTATAAACTCTTGAAAAAAACACTTCTGGACATCTGGCAGAGCTGTGTGCACCTGAGACTGTTGTGAGGGGATAGATCTTCCTATAATATTTTATGCGTAAACGCGAAAACTGCTGTTGGACCGAGGAGACAGTGGTGCCTGAAATTCAAACAGCTTCAAATAAAAACCCAAACATACATTTCCAAGAAATCCTAAGAATAACCAAAAAAATTAATAGCCCCTCCTGCATAATATCCATAAGCCTCACAGACATAGGAAGAAGAATGCTCGCTTTAACATGTCACACTCAATCTGAAAACAAAAAACGCGGTTAAAACTAAGGAGTTTTATTAACATGATGACAGATATCTCATAAGCTAATTTTTTCATTATTCTTACTACCCGCTGATCTTCACATTACTATTCAAGGTAAAAAAAGTTCAGGGGTCGTGAAATCGGTACGAAAGCAGTTGTAATTATTTTTGTTCATCGAAAAAGCGATTGGATGAAATGACTTTGACGCATTCCCCCCCCCCCCCCCCCCTAGTAAGAAATTTCTTTGCTTACAAAATATTTTTTTCTGGGGCGGGTTACAAAAAAAAGGCATTAAAAATCTGTTTATATTCAATTTTGTTACGTTCACAAATCGAACAATAAATTGCTACAAGTATAATTTGAACACTATTGAATAAATAACGCTATTGAGGTAGTTGAAAAACATTTTTGCACTGTAAAAACGATTTAAAATTCTATGTCCCAAATTAAAGACATCTTGGGGCTAATATGCTCAAAGAACTTCAGCAATTTATGAAATTTTTCAGGCAACACATGAAGTAAAATCCTGTACACGAATACACTGAAAAATATTGAGTTGCAGCTGAGTCCGAGTATTGTTATTCTAAATATGGGAGCATATCAGCTTCATTCAGTCTAATTTAAACTTTTCAAATTCGATTCCTTCGTTTTCTCATTCCATTTCTGCTTCAATATGATGCACTTTAGTAATTCCTCTGAATATGATTGCGAAATGAGGTGCTTTAAATAAGAAGACTGAAAAAAAGCAGAGATTGGTCTCCTTTAATTTTTTTATTTCCTGATTTTCTTATATCTACAACCAAAAGTTATTTCATATATCGTCCCAAAACAACCCATTGTATTCCTATGGGTCATCTAGTTAACACGTTAGGAACATTTGCAGAGACATTTTTTCTTCGTTAGAGACAGGAGGGACCAGCCGTGATTTGGCCAAACATTTTAACCGAAAATTTTGTCAGCACCTCTGTTTGAAAAACTCTTATATAATGCATTATAGAATGTACCAAAAAATTTTAGCACTGAGGCTTTTAATTTCTGTTTTAATAAGCCTGTTTCTAATATTCTATGACTATTGTTTCGATGCGATCATCCTTGAAAAAGAAAATAAACACGCATAATTGATTTTTCTTGCAAAAAAAAACAACAACAAAATAGAACTGATGTGTGGCATAAATAAGGAAATTAACAACCAATGCCAAAAGTAGATCTATTTCTTTTTCGTGTTTGATACAAAGTTAGAATTGAAGAAAGAGTGACAGCTCTTTCTCAAATCTTAGGAATTTAAGAGTTAACTGAATCACTAATTATTTTCGACGCAATACCGTCAATTAGATAAAAAAAAATTCAAGACCACACATGTCAGAGCAAATATTCTATAAACTCTTGAAAAAAACACTTCTGGACATCTGGCAGAGCTGTGTGCACCTGAGACTGTTGTGAGGGGATAGATCTTCCTATAATATTTTATGCGTAAACGCGAAAACTGCTGTTGGACCGAGGAGACAGTGGTGCCTGAAATTCAAGCAGCTTCAAATAAAAACCCAAACATACATTTCCAATCTGAAAACAAAAAACGCGGTTAAAACTAAGGAGTTTTATTAACATGATGACGGACATCTCCTAAACTAATTTTTTCATTATTCTTACTACCCGCTGATATTCACATTACTATTCAAGGTAAAAATAAGTTCAGGGGTCGTGAAATTGGGACGAAGGCAATTGCAATTATTTTTGTTCTTCGAAAAAGCGATTGGCTGAAATCACTTTGACAAATTCCCTCCCCGCCCCTAGTAAGAAAGTTTTTGTTTATAAAAAAATTTTCTGGGGGTGGGGGGTACAAAAAAAAATAAAGAAAACGCATCAAAAATCTGTTTATATTCATTTTCGTTAAGCTCACAAATCGAGCAATAAATTGCTGCAAGTACAATTTGAACGCTATTGAGTAAATAACGTTATTGGGGTAGTTGAAAAACATTTTAGTACAGTAAAAACGATTTAAATGTAATGTCCCAAATTAAAGACATCCCGGGGCTAATATGCAAAAAGAACTTCAGCAATTTGTGAAATTTTTTAGGCAGCACATGAAGTAAAATCCTGTACATGAATACACTGAAAAATATTGAGTTGCAGCTGAGTCCGAGTATTTTTATTCTAAATATGGGAGCATATCAGCTTCATTCAGTCTAATTTAAACTTTTTAAATTCGATTCCTTCGTTTTCTCATTCCATTCCTGCTTCAGTATGATGCACTTTAGTAATTACTCTGAATATGCTTGCGAAATGAAGTGCTTTAAATAAGAAGACTGAAAAAAAAAATCAGAGATTGGTCCCCTTTAATTTTTTTTTCTATTTCCTGATTTTCTTATATCTACAACCAAAAGTTATCATATATATCGTCCCAAAACAACCCATTGTATTCCTATGGGTCGTCTAGTTTATACGTTAGGAACATTTGCAGAGACATTTTTTATTATTTATTATTATTTATCACATTATTACTATATATCATTTATTATTTTGGAAAGAGTAATTGAAATAAAAGGCTTAATGATTTGATGCAAAAAGATGAAACAAATGTATGATAGGGTAAATACGCTCTAAATATTTTCCTATGCGCACTAAAACAGGTTGATAGGCTCACACTTACGTTTTTGAGCGTTCCTGTATTTCCGTCTTGCGTTGGCTTGAATGGTTGTTCTTTGTTCCGGAAGGGTTTTGCACTTGACGTTTTCTTAGTTTCTCTTCTTAATGCTGGAGGCGGTGACGATCCTCGATGAATCTGGACTGTTCTTTCTAAATCGACTCTTTGTAATCGCTTTTGTGGTGATGGTATGTTCTCTGCTGGCTATAGGTCTTGTAATGATGCTTTTCTCTGGCTACGATGGCGTTTTAATTGTTTGCGTCTGATGAACTGAGTTTCAAATTCAAGCTGAGGTGTTTGTGAGACCAGTTTGTGAAAAAGGTTACACAAAACTTTTGAGACACTTCTTACACCAGATGGTTAGACTTGCTTTGGTTAGGGCTTATTTCATCTAATAGTGCTCACAATATAACCATTTGTTTGATAATGACGCAAAGTCAGTAGTTGTACAAAATATGGTTTATTTACAAGGTCCAGGAATATACAAGACACTACTCAGTACAGATATGAAATTAGACTGATTCTAATATCTAAAATAGCTTGATATACATACGAAGTAAACTAGCCCAGTAATACGCAATAGACCTCGTGGTTTATTACAAGCTATGGATCAATTGCTGTCCTGTACGCCTTCCAAAGATTATTTTTTTTTTCTCTAACTCTTAAGGAGTCCCAGAGTCATCCAAGGATAAAAAGGGGTTGTTCTTTTTGATGCCGGATTCGACTGGGGTGCAACATATGCATCCAAGGTAACTTCCTTCAAAGAATCATAAAAAGAATTAAACAAAGAATCTATATTAGATTCATTTTCAGGAATACTCCACAAACAACCCGACAACCGTGACCTAAGAAGATGCAAACCCTGATCATTAAATTTAAATAGGAAAAACCAGCTCCTTGGCTCCTCCTTGGC
>NW_028300509.1:47500-66308 GCF_049724085.1 Artemia sp. Qi Xiang Cuo
GTAGCTACTGACCCCTCAAGCTGAAAACAAGGTGGTTTAATTGTCAGGTAAGCGTTTCAATTAACAAGCGTGTTGCCTTGTTCGAGCTACAACTAAACTTTGATAAACATTCTGTTGGTCAAAACTAGTCAAAATATTTGAAGGATTTAAACAAATTCTATCATAGAAATTGAAAGACATTTTTAAATATAAGAAAAAAAAAACAATAAAAGAGGACTTAGAAAGATTAATATGCATAAAAGTAAAGGAAAACTGATTAACATACATAAAACGTGGAATATCAATACTCCTAATCCATTTGCGGGATTTAGAAGAAGTATCAATACAAGTTGATGAGGTGGAAGGGTGATGATTTGGAGTGGACGAAGGGGAAGAGTTAAGAGCGGAGAAACTTTTGGGAATAGGAGTCCATTTAACAAAGGTGATTCCTTTTAAGGCTCGATAAAATTATGTAAAATGATAAATAATTTCGTATCAGCTATTCTGGATAAAGGTCACGTACCAGCATGAATTATTTATGGTGTGCCGTCAGTACCGTCGATGGGCCAATGTGCAACCGTTCGGTTTATTTTTAGCTTAATTTTTTACAGTAATTTGCTGATTTCGGTGTGCTAAGTAAGCTGAAGTGCTAAGCAACTTTGTAAATGTCTCGATATTCTGTTTTGGGTTAAAAATGAGACTAAGAGCTTAACTGGTAAAGAACTGTTAGTAAGGAGTGCCTAGGCCATATGGTAACCGATATTATAAAAGATAAAATATTGATGCCAGGAGAATCAGCGTTTTATCTTAATTCCAAATATATAAAATTTATTACTTTTAATGTTACCCATAAAAATTAAGAGCCTGATGAAGTGCCCGTGATTTTCGAAACACGGGAAAACGTCCCTAAAAACTAATTATATCTCAATAAAAATCACACCAGAAGGCTTAGCATATCAGAGAACCCTGCTTAAGAGGTTTCAAATTTCCATATGCCAAAATCTGGAATTTTATTACCAGAAGAATGATCAGGGATGCATGGATCCTGCATTCTTTTGTTTTCCAAGGGGTGATTCTACTGATTTATCGAACCAATAGTCCTAGAAAATTGGGTGGTGTATGATTAGAACTCATGTCAAAAATTCTAGTAGCCTTTTTAAGTGACTGGAAGGGAAAGACGGCCGCCAGCCTCCCTCACAAACACCCACTTTTTCCCATAGTCATCCTATGAAAAGTTTGAGAAATTATTTTGTTCAGCATAGTTGAAAGATCCAATAACATAGCCTCTGGGGATGAAATGACTTCCCATAACCTGTGGGGAAAAAGTACCGTAAATGTCATTTCCTCGAAATCTTGCAGAAGGGGAGTTTGGGGCATGATTTAATAAATGATTAGAAATTAAAAAAAAAAAAACAAATCTTTTTTTCAGATGAAAGTGGAATAGAGAGAATTTTTATTTAAAATTTTTTACCTTACAAGGTCCTTTTGGCTTACAACCGAATCCAGCACATATGCAATCATCATTGTCACCTTCACCCTCCCAGACAATGTGTGCTTCCGTTGGGCATAATCTTTTCCCCACCAATTTGACTTTAGCTTCTTGCAGAATATTCGGCCATCCTGAAAAAAAAATTCTGTTTAAAACTAAAAAGCATAAATACCAATTCAATTTATGCAAACAGATCACCCACTACTTCCACTTACAACTCGGAAATTTTGATAAAAATATGCGACTTTCGGGGGCAAAAGACAATTACGGTACGGCGAGTCAAAATGAAATTGAAGAACAAAGAAATATGCGGATTAGACATAAGAGACAGGTAAAATTAGGAGTAAAAACAACAGTGAAGAACAATGAAGTGTTGAGCAGTTTTATAATGTCTAAGGGACAAAAATATAAATTATCGATTGCTGAAAATGAGGAAACAGGACCGTCACACGAGATAAAATCGAGAGGAGGACCTGAAAAATGTAAATTTACGTGTAAGAGTGAAAACACATTGACAATGAAATGTGACAAATTCGATCTGAGCTGTTGAAGAAAAGGTAATTGAAAAATGTCTGAAATAGTGATAATTGAAGATGAAAAATAAAGAAGAATGTAGCTAGAATAAAAACGACCATTACCATGACTAAAAAACGAAAAAGAAGCACAAGAAAATATACTGTTAAAAGAAATGCTGCAACAAGGATCAGAATGAAAAAGAAATTGACACAAAGAACAAAGAAATATGTCGTTAGCTATTTTCGAGTATAACTCACTGTGTAGGCACCCTCTGTAAATATTTTGTTTTCCATTGATTCATATTGTAAAAGTGTTATTTTGTCTTGTAGTGATTTATTGAGAAATTAAATTAAATGAACTTGAACTTAGAAGACAAGTGGCAGCAAGAATTACCGGCAACAACGAGACTAGGAACGTATAAAAATGAATGTGAAGAACAAAGAATTGTGCTGTTGGAAGACAAGAGACAGCAAGAATCAGAACAAATCAAAAATGAGAGTGAAGTAGAAAGAAACGAACCACAACGCTGTCATTATTTTTGAAGTCAACAATTTGTGCCAGAAAACTAATCATAAACCTATAAAGATTCAGTAAACTAAGCAAATCTTAATCATTTTTCAATGGGACCCTCCAGGGTTGTATGTTCTCTCTGTTGAGTCTTCCATTTACTGAGGAAAGAGTAAACAACGAAGGTAGTTCATTGGGTGGTTGCTGCGTGCTTGGAAAAAATATATTACCACCTTCAAAATTTCCCAATGAACTGATTTGCTCTTCTAGAGGACGTCATTTGCTCTCTATGGAAATCCAATAAGCAGCAAAATCGAATAAGTGGCACATTAACCACAAACCCTGATGGTGAATTTGAACCACCTTCATATAGCCAAATATACTTTTTGAAACCAATAAAATTGTGGACAAGTACCTCATAAATCCTTTAACTTATGGGACATAATGTAACTTAAAGGATCTAAATTGAAAATACATCAGAAACTTGGAAGAACCAAAGCGAGACACAAACACCTATGGCAAATTTTACATAAAAATGGGAAAAGTGGAGCATGATGTAAATCAACATGCTGATTCATTAGAACAATAGCCTGACTTTGAAGACAAGTAAACATGGAAATCAATATATAAAAGCCTGCATAGTAGCAGTGCCACAAACTGGTGGTGAAATTGCTGGTATCCCGCTTCTGCACATATTAATACATTAGTAAATATAAACTAATTGCTCATTCATTGAGGTAATCTGTTGAGTCTTCCATTTACTGAGGAAAGAGTAAACAACGAAGGTAGTTCATTGGGTGGTCGCTGCGTGCTTGGAAAAAAAATATTACCACCTTCAAAATTTCCCAATGAATTGATTTGCTCTTCTAGAGGACGTCATTTGCTCTCTATGGAAATCCAATAAGCAGCAAAATCGAATAAGTGGTGGTGAAACTGGTGGCCACAAACTGGTGGTGAAATTGCTGGTATCCCGCTTCTGCACATATTAATACATTAGTAAATATAAACTAATTGCTCATTCATTAAGGTAATATATAGTTGGATTTAACATAGGAAGGCGAATCAAAAGTAATAAATAAGACTACGATTCTCAAAATAGAAAATTGATATTCCCCAAAATATTTAAATAAAACCTTCAGGGAGCAAAAATCTGAATATGTCTCTCTCGTCAAATTGTACCAAACTTTTTTCTTCCAACAGCCTTTGCAACACTTCCCTAAATCCTGAATCTGCTAAAATAAGAAGGAAGTTTTCATGAATTGGAAGAAAATTTTAGATATTAAGCATATTTGATCTTCTTTATAGGTTTCCATGAATGTCACCCTCCATGATTGTGCAAATGATTATATTTTTTAACACAATTTAATAGCTTAAGATACAAAATAAAATTTATCACCGCCTAAATTGTCAGAAGATAACCTAGTCACAGTTTTTGCATCTCCTTATCTATTTTTTTTTGTTATCGAAAGAAAAATTGTGCTTCCTTTCAGTGGTTTAAATTTAAATTTTCCGTTTGATATCCAAAATATACATTCAGTCACAACAAAATATATTTATCAGTACCTTTGAAATTGTATGCATTGTAAGTGAGATTTTTCTACAGGTTCAAAGATCATAAATTGAGACTATCCTAATTGTATATTAAGCTTAGTAAGTGAAAATGAAGCACTTGCTCCCAGCCAACAAGGCTTTAATTTTATTTTACTAGAAAAATGTTGTTTTAATGCTAAATCCAATAAAACTGAAAAAAATTATTTATCAAATCCATTTAATAGTCAAAATTATTGATATTTATGTTGTTTATTTTTATGAAGGCCATCCAGAACTAATAAATAAGAATAAGAAGAAAATAGTTCAGCTATACATTCGTTCTGAGGTAAACCATTTGATGGGATTTAAAGTTTATTGAAAGAAATACTCCTAAAAAATTATAGTAGCTACAAGATTAATACTTCAATCATATTTTGGTAAAACGCTTGTTCATCATTCTAAATCACTATTTTCCTTCTGATGTTCAAAAGATATAAAGTAAACGCGCAGTTATATAGCTGTTAAATACAACAGTAAACACTTTAATATACAAATGAGAAAATTGGAGCCTTTTTCAATGGTATAAGTAATCAAAATAAAACCCTTCGGTGGTGCATCAGAAATTTCTTTGGCCGATCAGAATGGAACCCACAATTAGAATAACTCTAAAAGACTAGGTGTTTAATTTTTGCCATAGAAGTGATTGTACAAAGCATAAAATTCAAAATCATTGATAAGAAAATGACCCAGACTTATAATGTCGGAGTTGAGAAGGTTGTTTCAGGTGTTTTAAAATTATCTTTTTAAATGTAAAGAAACTGGGACAACTTCTCTTAGGGTTAGAAGTATTATATTTGGTTGACTATATCATTTCAAAACTTGATTTTAATAAGGTAAATTAATATAAGCAATTTTTCCCAGATAAAGGGTTTTGAAATAATCACATAGACCAAGAGCTTACAGGATGCATAGTTAAGCTACAGAACTTTGAAACACCACATCCCTCCTTGAAACAGGGAAATACTATAGGCATATAGGGATAGAGGGATATAGTTCAGGCATATAGTATAAATGCCTTATGGGTTTAAATTAAACACAAACAACTCTTGTATCTTTAATATTTAGTCTGTTAGACTTCTATCACCACTGGATTGCTTTGAGTTAATGTAAGTTTACATGGTTAAATTTGTTTTTGCACAAAATTATCTAAATACTAGTTAATGTATTGTCGATATAATCTCTTGAGTCACTATACTCTGTTCTCTATGGCGTTGTTTGCTTAGAAGCAGTTATAGTAATCAAATTTTAATGTTGATTTTCTTTCCCATCTCACTAGGCCTGTCTCTGTTAGTTTTGGCTATCCATCGTTACTAGCTACCTTGCAATAGGGTTACAATTGAGGTCACCCTATAACCTTCTCTACGTTAAAGCAACATAACTTAACCGACAATGGTTGAAAATGATAAGGATTCTAAATGATAAGAAGATATTTTTGCCTAATTGCCCATACCATGTAATGTGACAGGGCATATTTAAACACCTAAAGCAAATTGTATGGGAGAAAGGGAATATTTAAAGGAAATGGAGAACAATGCACAAAGCACATGCAATTAGAGAAAAAGCTAAAGTGAGAAAAAGGCAAGGAACAGACAACAGTGAAAATCACATTGACTTGCCCCCCCCCACGCCTATCATTCCCCCAAACATATCCAATCAAAATTCTGAGATAGCCAATTTGTTCAGCGTAGTTGATTTCCAGATAAAAAATTTGATTTTGAGGAGGACACTCCCCCACAACCGTCTGGACAAGGGTTTAAGTTATGCCCTTAGGACATATAAGAACGATGTTGGCACATTGTATTATTTGTTATTTTTTTACTTTAGGGCAGGGCACTTCGTATCGAAGAAGTTCCCCTGAAAAAACTCTCCCACAAAAAATTTTCTCCTAGAAAAACCCTTCCACCAAGAATAGCCCGATACGTAACTCACAAATTCCACTGAAAAACCCTCCTACAGAAAATTCTCTCCTAGAAAAACCCTTCCACCGAGAATACCCCGACACGTAACCTAGTCTAAATTAATTGCAAAAATTAGAATTGAAGTGTAACTCTTCTTTGGTAAAATTCAGAATTGAGCTATTTTCATCTCTTTGAGAAAAATCTGAACTGAAGCGGAAAATAATTATTTTCTCTGGAAAAAATAGAATTGATCTATAACTTAATTCTTTTCATAGAGAAAATTCCGAAGAGAACTTGAAATTTTCTTCACATCGTTGACAAAATTTAGAATTAAAGTGGAAATTTTCATCTTCATGGAAAATATTCATAATCATAGTATAACTTTTCCTATCTTCTATGGTAATATTTAGAACTGAGCTTTAAATTTTTTTTATGTCTTTGGAAAAAATCTCAAAATTAAAGTGGAGCTCCTTATCTTCATGGGGAAATTTTCACGATCAAAGTGTAACTTTTCCTATCTTCAACAAAAAATTTGGAATAGAACTTTAAATTTTTTCATCTCTTTAAGAAAAATCTGAACTGAAGTGGAACCTTTTATTTTCTCTGGAAAAAATAGAATTGATCTGTAACTTATTTCTTTTTCATAGAGAAAATTCAGAAGAGAACTTGAACTTTTCTTCACTTCGTTGAGAAAATTTAGAATTGAAGTGGAACTTTTTTTCTTCATGGAAAATACTCACAATCATAGTATAACTTTTCCTATCTTCTACGAACAAATTTAGAACAGAACTTTAAATTTTCTTACGTTTTGTGGGAAAAATCAGAACTGAAGTGGAAGCTTTTTAATTCTTGAAAGAAATTGGAATTGATCTGTAACTAATTTCTTTTCATTGAGAAAATTCTGAAAAGAACTTGAACATTTTTACACTTCATTGAGAAAATTTAGAATTAAAGTGGAGCTCCTTATCTTCATTGTGAATATTCACAATCAATGTATCACTTTTTTCTATCTTCTATGAAAAATTTGGAATAGAACTTTAAATTTTTTTCATCTCTTGGAGAAAAATGAAAACTGAAGCGGAATAATTTTATATTCTTTGTAAAAAATAGAATTGATCTGTAACTAATTTTTTTTCATTGAGAAAATTTAGAAGAGAACTTGAACTTTTCTTCACTTCGTTGAGAAAATTTTGAATTAATGTTGAATTTTATATCTTCATGGAATATATTCACAACTATGGTATAACTTTTTCTATCTTCTACGGAATAATTTAGAATAGAACTTTAAATTTTTTTATGTCTTTAAGAAATTAAGAACTGAAGTGGAAGCTTTTTATTTTCTCTAGAAAAATTAGAATTAAAATGTAAGTTCTTTGTTATAATTCAGAATTAAGCAACATTTTCCTGATTAAGATATAGCTTTGTCTGTCTTCCATGAAAAAATTGGAATAGCAATTGTAATTTTTCCATCTCTTCGAAAAAAACCTGAACTGAAGTGGAAAATTTTTATTTTTTCTTGAAAAAATAGAATTGATCTGTAACTTAATTCATTTCATAGAGAAAATTAAGAAGAGAACTTGAACATTTCTTCACTTCATTGAGAAAATTAGAACTAAGTGGAACTTTTAATCTTCATGGAAAACATTCACAATCATAGTATAACTTTTCCTATATTCTACGCTAAAATTTAGAACAGAGCTTTAAATTTTTTATATCTTTGGGGAAAATATCAGAATTAAAGTGGAGCTCCTTCTCTTCATGGTGAAATATTCACGATCAATGTATAACTTTTTCCATCTTCTACAAAAAATTGGAGGATGACTGTAAATTTATGTCTTTGTGAGAAAATCTGAACTGAAGTAGATCCTTTCCATTTTCTCTGGAAAAAGTAAAATCGATCTGTAAAGTATTTCTTTTTCATAGAGAAAATTCAGAAGAAAAATTAAACTTTTCTTCACATTGTTGAGAAAATTTAGAAGGAAACTGAAAATATTTATCTTCATGGAAAACATTCACAATCCTAGTATAACTTTTCCTGGCTCCTATGGAAAAATTTAGAGCAGAGCTTTAATTTTTTTATATCTTTAGGAAAGATCAGAACTCAAGTGGAACCTTATCACTTTTTAAGAAAAATTATATATGATCTGTAACTAATTTCTTTTTAATTGAGAAAATACAGAAGAGAACTTGAACTTTTCTTCACTTCGTTGAGAAAATTTAGAATTAAAGTGGAACTTTTTATCTTCATGAAAAATATTCACAATCATAGTATAACTTTTTCTATCTTCTATGGAAAAATTTAGAACAGAGGTTTAAATTTTTTTTATGTCTTTTGGGAAAAATAAGAACTGAAGTGGAAGCTTTTTATTTCTTGAACAAAAAATAGAATTGAACTGTAAGTTCTTTGGTAAAATTCAGAATTGAGCTAACTTTTCACAATCAATATATAACTTTTTTCTATCTTCAAAGAAAAATTTGGAACAGAACTTTGAATTTTTCATCTCTTGGAGAAAAATCACAACTGAAGCGGATCCTTTTTATATTGTTTGGAAAAAATAGAAGTGATCTGTAACTAATTTTTTTTTCATTGAGAAAATTCAGAAGAGAACTTGAACTTTTCATCACTTTGTTGAGAAAATTTATAGTCAAAGTGGAACTTTTTATCTTCATGGAAAATATTCACAACTATGGTATAACTTTTCCTGTCTTCTACGGAAAAATTTAGAACAGAGCTTTAAATTTTTTTTTATATCTTTGGAAAAATCAGAACTCAAGTGGAACCTTTTTATTTCTTGAAAAAAAATTACAATTGATCTGTAACTAATTTCTTTTTCATTGAGGAAATTCAGAAGAGAACTAGAACTTTTCTTCACTTCATTGAGAAAATTTAGAATTAAAGTGGAACTTTTATCTTCATGAAAAATATTCAGAAACATATTGTAACTTTTCCTATATTCTACTGAACCATTTAGAACAGAACTTTAAATTTTTTATGTCTTTTGGGAAAAATCAGAACTGAAGTGGAAGCGCTTTATTTCTTGAAAAAAAAATGGAATTGAACTGTAAGTTCTTTGGTAAAATTCAGAATTGAGCTAATTTTTCACAATCAATGTATAACTTTTTTCTATCTTCTACGAAAAATTTGGAACAGAACTTGAAAGTTTTTATCTCTTTCAGAAACATCAGAACTGAAGCGGAACCTTTTTTTATTCTTTGGAAAAAAATAGAATTGATCTGTAAATAATTTCTTTTTCATTGAGAAAGTTTAGAAGAGAACTTGAACTTTTCTTCACTTCGTTGAGAAAATTAGAATTAAAGTGGAGCTCTTTATCTTCATGGAAAATATTCACAACTATGGTATAACTTTTTCTATCTTCTACGGAAAAATTTAGAATAGAACTTTAAATTTTTTTATGTCTCTGGGAAAAATCTCAGAACTAAAGTGGAGCTCCTCATCTTTATGGTAAAATATTCACGAACAAATTATAACTTTTTCTATCTTCTACAAAAAATTTGGAGGAGAACTTTAAATTTATGTCTTTGGGGAAAAATCTGAACTGAAGTGGAATCTTTTTATTGTCTCTAAAAAAATATAGAATTGATCTGTAACGTATTTCTTTTCATAGAGAAAATTCAGAAGAGAAATTGAACTTTTCTTCACTTTATTGATAAAATTAGAATTAAAGTGGAACTTTTTATCTTCATGGAAAATATTCACAATCATAGTATAACTTTTCCTGTCTTCTGTGGAAAATTTTAGAACAGAGCTTTAAATTTTCTTATGTTTTTGGGAAAAATCAGAACTCAAGTGGAACCTTTTTATTTCTTGAAAAAAAATAGATTTGATATGCAACTAATTTCTTTTTCATTGGGAAAATTCAGAATAGAACTTGCACTTTTCTTCACTTCGTTGAGAAAGTTTAGAATTAAAGTCGAACTTTTTATCCGTATGGAGAACATTCACAATCATAGCATAACTTTTCCTATCTTCTACGGAAAAATTTAGAACAGAACTTTAAATTTTTTTATGTCTTTTGGAAAAAATCAGAACTGAAGTGGAAGCTTTTTATTTCTTGAAAAAAATGGAATTGAACTGTAAGTTCTTTGATAAAATTCAGAGTTGAGCTAACTTTTCACAATCAATGTATAACTTTTTTCTATCTTCTAAGAAAAATTTGGAACAGAACTTTAAATTTTTCATCTCTTTGAGAAAAATAAGAACAGAAGCAGAATTTTTTTATATTGTTTGGAAAAAATAGAATTGATCTGTAAATAATTTCTTTTTCATTGAGAAAGTTCAGAAGAAAACTTGAAGTTTTCTTCACTTCGTTGAGAAAATTAGAATTAAAGTGGATCTTTTTATCTTCATGGAAAATATTCACAACTATGGTATAACTTTTTCTATCTTCTACGGAAAAATTTAGAATAGAACTTTAAATTTTTTTATGTCTTTGGGAAAAATCTCAGAATTAAAGTGAAGCTCCTTATCTTCATGGTGAAATATTCACGATCAATGTGTAACTTTTTCTATCTTCTACAAAAAATTTGGAGGAGAACTTTAAATTTATGTCTTTGGGGAAAAATCTGAACTGAAGTGGAATCTTTTTATTGTCTCTATAAAAAATATAGAATTAATCTGTAACTTATTTAATTTCATAGAGAAAATTCAGAAGGAACCTTGAACTTTTATTCATTTCATTAAGAAAATTAGAATTAAAGTGGAACTTTTTATCTGCATGAAAAATATTCACAATCATGGTATAACTTTTCCTATCTTCTACGCTAAAATTTATGACAGAGCTTTAAATTTTTTTATGTCTTTGGGAAAAATCAGAACTCAAAAGGAGCTCCTTATCTTCATGGTGAAATATTCACGATCAAAGTATAACTTTTTGTATCTTCTACAAAAAATTTGGAGGAGAACTTTAAATTTATGTCTTTGGGGAAAAATCTGAACTGATGTGGAACCTTGCTTGATGATGTGGTATGCAAAAAAAGTCTTAATGTAATTTTGGGATTGAAAAAGCTGAGTACTTCAACTTGTAAATTGGGCTTAGGAGGGATATTAAGAAAAAACATTGTTCTGAAATAATATAATAAAGCCTTTTGAAAAGTATTGCTTGATGTTGGGGTATGCAAAAAATCTTAAAGTAAAGTTGTGGGTGAAAAGGATGAGTATTTCAACTTGTAAAATTGGTTTAGGAGGGATATTACGAAAAGACCTTGTTCTTAAACTATAAAATGAAGCCTTTTGAAAAGTATTGCTTGGTGTTGGGGTATGCAAAAAGTCGTAAAGTAAAGTTGTGGGTGAAAAGGATGAGTACTTCAAATTGTAAAATTGGTTTATGAGGGATATTACGAAAAGATCTTGTTCTGAAAAGATATAATAAAGCCTTTTTAAAAGTATTGCTTGGTTTCGGGCTATGCAAAAAGTCGTAAAGTATTGTTGGGAGTGAAAAAGATGACTGCTTCAACTTATAAAATAAGTTTAGGAGCAAGATTAAGAAGAGATCTCGTCCTGAAATGATATATTCGGGGGAAAAAAGTTGGGGCGAGGGTGGGGGGCTCTTCTGTGTCTCAAGCGCACAAAAAAGTGTAAAAAAATGTGGGGGGCAAAAGTTGGGTGGAGTGGGGGGAGGGGTAGAACTTTTTATCTTCATGGAAAATATTCACAATCATAGTATAACTTTTTCTATCTTATACGCTAAAATTTAAAACAGAGCTTTAAATTGTTTTATGTCTGGGAAAAATCTCAGAATTAAAGTGGAGCTCCTTATCTTCATGGTGAAATATGTACGATCAATGTGTAACTCTTTTTTCAACTAGAAGATAGGATGAGTACTTCAACTTGTAAAATTGGTATAGGAGGGATATTAAGAAAAGAACTTGTTCTGAAAAGATATAATAAAGCCTTTTGAAAAGTATTGTTTGGTGTTGGGGTATGCAAAAAGTCGTAAAGTATTGTTGGGAGTGAAAAAAGATGAGTACTTCAACTTATAAAATAAGTTTAGGAGGAATATTAAGAAGAGAACTTGATCTTAAATGGTGTATGGGGGGGGGGCAAAAACTTTGGGAGGGGCCCTTTTGTGTCTCAAGCGCGCACAAAAAAGTATTTAAAAATGTGTGGGGGGGGGCAAACGTTGGGGGGCCTTCTGTGTCTCAAGTGCGCAAAAAAGTATTATAAAAAAATGGAGGGGGACCAAAAACGTTAGGGGGAGGGCAAAGAGTTGTGTGGGGGGTTCTTCTGTGTCTCAAGCGCGCAAAAAAAAGTTTTAAAAAAATGGGAGGGGGGCCAAAACGTTGAGGGGAGGGGAGCCTTCTGTGTCTCAAGCGCGCAAAAAAAGTATAAAAGAAAATGGAGGTTGGGCAAAAACGTTGGGGGGAGGGGGGCAGGCCCGCTTATATGGGGAACACTAAAAATTCTTACATCCATAAACATAAAACATCCATACAAAAAAACATCAAATAAAACATGGAATGAAAGCCCGCTTTAATGGTGGTCAATAAAAATCCTTACATCCATAAACATAAAACATCCACACAAAAAACATCAAATAAAATATGGAATGATAGCCCGCTTGTATGGTGAACAATAAAAATCCTTACATCCATAAACAAAAAACATCCATACAACAAAAAACATCAAATAAAATATGGAATGATAGCCCGCTTGTATGGTGAACAATAAAAATCCTTACATCCCTAAACATAAAACATCCACAGAACAAAACATCAAATAAAACATGGAATGATAGCCTACTTGTATGGTGAACAATAAAAATCCTTACATCCATAAACATAAAACATCCATACAAAAAAAACATTAAATAAAACACGAGCCTTTTGCCCAATCGCACTGCGAACAATAAAAATCCTAATACCCAAAAACATAAAACATCCATACAAAAAAACATCAAATGAAACATGGAATTTCAGCCTGATCGCACGGCGAACAATAAAAATCCAAACTGCCATAAAAATGAGACATCAAGACAACACCACATTAAATAAAATATGAAATTATAACCCGCTTGCATGGTGAACAACAAAAATCCTTATATCCATAAACAGAAAACACCCATACAAAAAAACATTAAATAAAACATCAACCATAAAAAATTAGGTATAATTAATCATAAAGTAACACACGTATTCAACCATATAATAAAACCATCCCTGCAATAACAATCAGACTTCTATAAAATAAAACATCAAATATAACACCAATACAAAGAACAATAAAATCCATAAACTAGTCTTCTCTCTAAGTAGGTCATCTTGTCCCAAGTTTTTACCAAGGACATTATATCTCGTCCAGGCTTTTACCAAGGACATTAATTCACTTCAATGCCCATATATGGAGTCCCCCTGTATCAATTGGGTCCCTCCTACTAACAACCCTATCTATTTTTAATCAAATGAGCCGTTTTCAAAGTTCCATCACTTTCGACTATTAAAAAGGGCACTAGCTATTTCAATTTCCAATCGAATGAGTGCTTTTTGAAGTTTCTACGAGAATGCGTTCTATAAAAACCTTATATGCCACCACGGCATAGCTTACAACCCCGTGCGGGGCGTTAGTTGCTCTCCCATCACTTTCAACTATTACAACATTCACTAGCCCTCTAAATTTTCAATCTTAAGAGTCCTTTTCCTGTTTCTACGACAAGGCTTTCAATAAAAAACCTTCTGTGCCCCCAGAGAATAACTTATAACCCTTGCCCTGAGGGCTGGGGGGGTGGGATGTCACCCTCAAAGACGTAATTTCCGGAACTTTCGACTACATTGAATACAATAGCTATCTAAAATGTTCATTGGATGTACTTAGGGGAATGATGCGCGTTAGAGGGTGGTTAGTTACCCTCCACTAATTTTAGACTATTAAAAAAGGCACTATCCCCCTAAATTTCCAATTGAATGAGTCCCTTTTGAAGATTTTATAAACTATAAAAACCTTATATGCACCAAGGGAATAACTTACAACCTTTGGCCTGGGGGTTTGTCATCCTTAAAAACATAATTTGCAGAACTTTCAACTACGTTGAACCAAATGAATATCTCTAAACTTTGATTGAATGTATTTGGGGGAACGGCGGGAGAGGGAGGGGGGTCAATTACTCTCCACTCACTTTCAACTATTAAAAACGGCAATTTCAATTTCCAAACAAATGAGCCCTTTTTGAAGGTTTTACAACATCGCTTTCTATAAAAACCTTACATGCCTCCAGGGCCTAACTTACCACCCTTGCCCTAACGGTTGTAAGGGGGAGGGGTTGTCATCCTTAAGGACTTAATTTCCAAAACTTTCAACTACGTTGAATAAAATGGCTATCTAAAAATTTTGATTGGATATTTCTGGGGAAAAGGTGGGCGTGAGAGGGGGTTAGTTGCCCTCAAATCACTTTTGACTATTAAAAAAAGGCACTAGCCCTTTGGATTTCCAATCGTAAAAGCTCTTTTTCAAGTTTCTACGACAAAGATTTCAATGAAAACTTAAATGTCCCCAGGGGATAAATTATAACCCTTGCCTTAAAGACTATGGAGGGGGGGGGTTTCCTGCTCAAAGGTACAATTTATTGAACTTTATACTGGGTGAAACAAAATGGCTATCTAAAAATTTTGATTGGATGTGTTTGGGGAAAAGATGGGCGTGATAGGGGGGCTAGTTGCCCTCAAATCACTTTCGACTATAAAAAGGGCACTAGTCCTTTGAGTTTCCAATCAAATGAGCCGTTTTTCAAGTTTCTATGACAAAGACTGTGTATAAAAACCTTAAATGCCCCCAGGACATAACTTATAATCCTCGCACTAAAGACTGTGGGGGGGAGTGTCTGCTCAGAGGTATAATTTTCTGAACTTTAAACTGCGTGGAACAAAATGGCTGTCTCAAAATTTTTATTGGATATATTTGGGGAAATGGCGGGCGTGGAAGGGGTGTTAGTTGCCTTCCAATCACTTTTGACTATTAAAAAGGGCACTAGCCGTGTCAATTTCCAATCAAATGAGCACTTTTTGAAGTTTCTACGACAGCATCTTCTATAAAAACCTTATATGCACCCGAGGCATAACTTAAAACCCTTGCCCTGAGAGCTGTGGATGAGTATCCTCCTCAAAAACATAATTTCTATCTGAAAATCAACAATGCTGAACAAAATTGCTATCTAATAACTTTGATTGGATGTGTTTTGGGAAAAGGTGGTCAAGAGGGGGGGGGGGGTGTTAGTGACCACAAATCACTTTTGATTATTAAAAAGGGCACTAGACCTTTGAATTTTAAATCGAATGAACAGTTTTTCATGTTTCTACGACAAAGATTTCAATAAAAACTTATATGCCCCCAGGGCCTAACTTATAACCCTTGCCCTGAAGACTGTGGGAGGAGTGTCTGCTCAAAGGTACATTTTTCAGAACTTTAAACTGTGTGGAACAAAATGGCTATCTAAAAATTTTAATTGGATGTGTTTGGGGGAAAGGTGGGCGTGAGAGGGAAGTTAGTGGCTCTTCTATTACTTTTAACTATTAAAAAGGCACTAGCCCTTTAAATTTCCAATCATATGAGCCATTTTGAAGTTTCTATGAGAACGCTTTCAATAAAACCCTTATATGCCCCCAGACCATAACTTACAACCCTTGCCCTTAGGGCAGGGGGGGGGGGGGGGTTGTCACCCACAAAGACCAAATTTTTAGAGCTTTCTATTACGTGGAACACAATGGCTATCTGAAAATTTTCATTGGATGTGTTCAGGGGAATGGTAGGCGTGAGAGGGTGGTTAGTTACCCTCCAAAAACTTTCTACTATTAAAAGGGGCACTAGCCCTCTCAATTCCCAATTGAATGAGCCCCTTTTGATTTTTTTTCAAAAACTCTAAATATAAAAACCTTATATGCCCTCAGGACATAACTTACAACCTTTGCCCTAGGGGCTCTGGGGGGTTAGTCCTCCTTAAATACATAATTTCCAGAACTTTCAACAACGTTGATTGGATATTTTGGGGGAAAAGGTGGGCATGAGAGGCAGGTCAGTTGCCCTCAAATCACTTTCGACTATTAAAAATGGTAATAGTCGTTTGAATTTCCAATCGTATGAGCCCTTTTTCAAGTTTCTATGACAAAGATTTTTTATAAGGGCCTTATATGCCCCCAGGGCATAACTTATAACCCTTACCTTGAAGACTCTTGGGGGAGTGTCCTGCTCAAAGGTATGATTTCCTGAACTTTAAACTGTGTGGAACAATATGGCTATCTCAAAATTTCGATTGGATGTGTTTGGGAAAATGGTGGGCGTGGAAGGGGTTTTAGTTGCCTTCCAATTACTTTTGACTATTAAAAAGGGCACTATTCATTTCAATTTCTAATCGAATGGGCCCTTTTTGAAGTTTTTACGACAACCTTCAATATAAAGCTTATTTGCCCCCAGGGCATAACTTACAACCCTTGCACTGAGGGTTCTGAGTGGGTTATAATCCTAAAAGACCTAATTTCCAGAACTTTTGACTCCTTTGAACAAAATGTATATTTAAAAATTTTGATTGGATGTCTTGTAAGTTATAATCCTTGCCCTTAAGACTGTGAGAGGAGTGTCTGCTCAAAGGTAAAATTTTCTAACTTTTAAACTGCGTTGAACAAAATGACTATCTCAAAATTTGGACTGGATGTGTTTGGGTAAATGGTGGGCTGTAAGGGGTGTTAGTTACCTTCCAAACCCTTTCGCCTGTTAAAAAGGGCACTAGCCATTTCAATTTTAAATCGAATGAGCCGTTTTTGAAGTTTCTACGACAACCTTCTATATAAGCCTTATTTGCCCCCAGGGCATAATTTACAACCCTTGCACTGAGGGCTCTGAGTTTGTTATCATCCTAAAAGACCTAGTTTCCAGAACTTTCGACTACGTTGAATAAAATCGTACTAGGTTTTGACACTGAAAAAATTGAAAATTTTGACACGAGTGTCCATAGAAACTGTGTGGAAAGTGGTTTAGTACCAAGAGCAAAAGTAATGTCGATTCGTTCCCTACAATTTAAGAACTATACAGTTTAAGTAGAGAGAAATGCCATGTAGGCCATATCTGACAAAGTCTATGTACGTGAGGATGGTGTGAAGGTACTTCCCCACGGACACTACCGTATTTCAGATCGAGTGCAATGTATACCCTATAGAAAACAACTCGGTTTAAATGAATGTATTCTCATTTTTAAATGTATGTTGTAAACAGTGTTGATTTTTTCTATTCTCTCGTATCTTACAATCAACTGTGATATTACGTGTATGCACTAAAAAATATAGTTGTTGTTGTTGCTGTTGTAAAGTGTTAATAGAAGAAAATACTATTCTGAATTGTTGTTGTTGCTGCTGATCTTGTCTTTACTGAATATCGAACTAGGTACACTTTAGTCTAGGTGAAATTATTATTATCATTTATTCATTAGACAAGTATGGTCTACAGGTAGTTATAGTCCAACTGTTGCACGGCATCAACAGTATCTATCAATTTAAAACACCATTCAAATCGTTTCTCTGTGGTCCGTCAATGTCTGGGAAAAAAACAATTTTAGCTAAAATAAATAAAAATTGCAATAAAATGTTCTTGGAAAAAACAAGAAAAAAATAAACTATTGTTTTATTGTTTGGCAAGAGTCATATGACCAAATAAAAGCCATTGCTGCTGCTAAATCTATACTCTCACAATTCATACGGGGACTTGATGTTTTCAAGAGTATTGAGCCATACTCTTGGCTTATTATTGATGATATAGCTGGATCTATGGAAAAATGGTGTCAAGAATTACTACAATTGTTTACTGTTCGCTCACATTATGAATGATTTTCATAACCCTACTTCTAGACAATCTGTTTAGCAAGTGTATGAGAACCCTTGCTTTGAACTCTACTTACTACGTTATCTACAGAGTTGTTCGTGATTAAAGTTCTTCAATAATTCTCAATAAGCAAATATATCCTAGTGCTCCAAAATTTCTACTTTGAGCATACATTCAGGCAACAAATAAACCCTGTGGCTATATCAGGATACACTCGGGGATTTGCGGGTAGTCATTTATTTTTTTGACAATGAAATTACAGTATAACTTTCGGTGAAAAAAAGGCTATTAGTTGCCATCATGACACTGAAGAAACTACATGAAAATGGATACTTTTATTCCGCTCTAAGCACTTCAAAACTACCAGTTAGAAAAGCCATACTCAAACATGGTATTGACAAAGAATTTATCAATCTAATATCTAAACTTTGTTTAAATTAAACCGAGGGTAAAGTACCGTTCCCACAAGGGGTTAGACCACAGACAATGCAACTTCATTCCACTGTACTTGCCATGAATTGCAAAAACAAAGGAAAAGACTATTAAAGAAAATGTCTTCTTCAGGCGGGTGGTAATTTTTTTACACTTGTACTACCAATAATCGCAGGACCTGTAAACAGTTTTCTCTGTATGGCTAAACCCAACAAATTAACCCCAATAGAATTCGCCTTTTCACCAATCGAACACTTTGAGGACAATCTATGCAAATTCATTAATGATAAAAATATTACTGATGATAAAAAGCTAGTTTTACTTGAACGCGCACTTCGTCGCGTGAACAATTATAAACCCTATCGTGAGAGAACCATCAATGTAAGTGTCATCGACCTCCAAAAAGGAAACATCTCTTCAAGATTCTACTGCTGCTGCTGCTGGAACAACAGCAGCAACAACACAATCAAAGGAGAAGGAATTGAAAGCAATAGTGACAACTGTATGAAACCTACTATCACACTAATATCTTGAACAGAGTAAAAGAGCATTACCATAGCTCAAGTTGGAAAGTCATAATCG
>NW_028300510.1:0-28495 GCF_049724085.1 Artemia sp. Qi Xiang Cuo
GGGGGTAATGTTTAGATTTTTAAGTAGTTAATCTTAAGGAGGCTTTCATATCTTGATCATGTTTTCTGACTTTTAATTTAGAGGTGGCTTCACGAAGGGTTAGAATCCCTTCTCCTATGAAAATGAAATTATGGGATCTGATTGAGTTTCGTTGCCTCTATCTTGAGATTAAGAAGTACAGATTCAAGACGGTTTGCTATCCTTTGATATTGATTCCCAATGGGAACGTTACCTAGAGTACACAAGAGATCTGACTGACGTCTGACAATAAAAACAAGAAGATCATAATAAACAATGGTTTTATTGTACTTACACAAGATGACAATTGACAAAATCCAAATTAATAACTTGGTAAATCAACATACAAATTGTCTCTGGATGATATCCTCAGACTGCCTTCAAGAACCCAATTTTCAGTTTATATCTATTGTAAAACAACTGGTTTGCTGACGTTTCCCATGCGTGGGAAGACACCAAAAAAAGTTATCGCACTTAATTGCAGTCTGCATCCGCAAAAAGTTTTTGCGCAGAAATCGTTATCTGATACTCCCCCTAATTCCAATGTGATAAAAAATTCCAAATGTGCAATGCTTAAGGCGTATGTTATGCTTTGCGCTATGTTTTGCACGTAAGCCATTGCCCGTAGCTTTTTCAAAATTGTAGGGTGCCTAAAAATGATACTTTTTTTTAAAAGATACAATTTTTGTTTTTGCTCAAAGGAAACGGTTTTCCTAGATATTGCATATCTCCCTTCCCCTAGTAGATGATGCACACATCATCAAATTAAAATATTATAGGTTAGAATTTATTTTTATAATTAAAACATTGTTCATTATTTTTATATAAAAGAAATATATTTCATACACCCTGAGAGATTAATGTTTTATAAATTCCCATTTTCGATTATATCCCCTAGATTATATTCACATATTTTAGCTTACTGTAAAGTCACTTAAATATTTTAAACACACTGTATAGATACATAGCCATGTATGTGAACATGCATGGTTATTAAAATGAACATATAATATATCAAACATTCACAATCATTTACTGGTTTTCTGGCCTATATTCACTTAACTTGTCACTTTAATTTTTGTCATATATTATGTTTATAATCTGTTCAGTTCACTTTTTGCCATAATTCTACATGTCTCTTATCTACACTAGCCATTTGTTGATTTTGGTTAACTATTGTTCTTATTGCAAAAGCAAACATTTAGTCTTTTTTCCCATTGCCCTCATAATTAAACTTGAAATTTGTAATAGTCTATAACTTATGTAAAAAGTCATGATTGGTTCCCTGTTTTTCATTGTTTTCACATTAAGGCATATGTTAATACCTTATTTGGATTTAAAGATGGAAGCTTATTTAAGGTATATCTTATCTTTGTTTTTGATGAAATTGTTATTATAACTTCCTCCTGCAGGTTGGTTTTCTTTTTCTTGTCTTGGATAGTTTGGCGGCTTCTTATTTGATTGTGTGCATGGTTATGTCTTCATCTGATTATCTTGGATGCTTGGTTTTGGTCTGCATACGTGTGACTTCTTTAGTCTGGTATATGATTCTTTTCCTGTTGATGATTCTTCTTCGTTGAGTTATTCTTCCGTTCTAAGTTTTCTACAAGATAGGGAACAACATAATCTTAACAGGTTCTCTTTATGATGACTGGGTGTCTCTTGCTGTGATGATCAGCATGACTGGGAAATTTCAACAATGCGTCTTCTCGGGTTTTTTCGGTGGTTGACGAATTATGACAAAGGTGTTACATTGATTATGACCAAGTTGGTATCTTTGTGACATGCCAGTTCCTATAACAAAAATTCTAGGCAGATTTGTGTTCAACAACATGTATTAAAGGAAATCTTTGAATATCTCGATAATTAAAGGTATAAGACACTAATAATATTACAAAAATACATAGCTACATATATTGTGTGCAGCTTGTAAAATATAACGGTTACATATATAAGCACTGTCTTCACCACTTATTACATTACTGTGGTGGAATAGTTGCAGGGTTATATAAAAAGCATAAGAGTATATTTTGAAGTTACACTAACTATAATTAATAATGGAGTTCTTCATTAACTAGGCTTTTGGAGCCTTTTTTATTGCTGATGTATGTTATTGAAACAGTACATTAAAAATATTTATTTACAACAGGTTTTGGATATCAGAATTTACAAGAGAGGACCTCTCATCTCTCTTGTATTACATAATATCCCCTTAATTTGTGAGGCTTAGTTATTGTCAGGAGCTGATGGATTTAATTGATGCATTTCTTGCACATTTATTTCTTCTTGTTTGGACTCTTTGTTGCATATTTTTAAGAGCCTACCATAGTTTAAAGTTAAAATGGCTCCTATTTTTAAGGAAACCAGAAATACCAGGGATATTGTTATAATAATGTTGTACCATGAGTTGGGTGAAAACAGACCATATGGGTTCTTAACATATTATAGTCTTTGATCTTCATTTGTGAAGAATGGTATCTGAGAATCCAATGCCTCTTTTATTTTTGTTAGCGGCACAGTGCCTTTTTTGTTGTCCATTTTTCTCCAAATAGTTTTTTATTTATTCATCATTTATATTTGGGATTGTAAATGATAGATTTATTACCTGAAAATTTAATAATTTTTTACTAAACATATTTGTAATTGTCATAATTAATGGTGTTTGCACTGTACTTTCCTTGTTTATCAGGCAGCAACTTTGTTTGATTGTTATGGTTCCCACATCCTGTAATAGCAGTTAAGTTTGGTAACTTGGGTCTATTTTCTCAGTATTATTGTAGCAGGAAATGGTTCCAACAGTTGTTTTAGGGACAGTAAATAGCCATAGGGCATTCCTAAGGTTTATAAATATTTCTCGTTTTGCATTTCCTATAAGCGCTTCGCACGAACTTGGGACGTCCTCCTGTTGGGATTCTTTTAGAAAAATATCCAACATACATGATCCTATTTTTACATTGTAGATAGGTAATGTTAGTTGGCAGACCAAGTTTTTGAATGTGACACATTCTTTTAAGTCTTGTGCATTTGCCAATGCATATTTCCTTCTGTCTTGGTCAATTAACAAATATTCTGCCTCTGGGATGATGCTTACAAATGAATTGGTTTCCTTAATATTCACAGGAAAGGTAGAGATTTTATATAGATCATATATTGATTGTTGATTGATCAGGGGTATTGTTACTACTGCAAAAAGTTGGTCGTTTATTTATGTAATATGTAATTTTATTTTGGAATAATATAGGAAGAGGTTAGCAATTTATGGGTACAAATTTAAGTTTATACAAAATTGTAATTGGTGTATAATATAAAATATAATATTTTTTAATCTTATTGGATAAAATAAATTGTATTATAATTTTTAAAATGTCCTAAAACATAATTACCATTCGAATGGACACCCCTCTTTCGACAGATTTAGTAATAACATGCTTATGATGTCTATTGATACTAGTGTTAGTCAAGAATCTGCTGATACATAGTCAACTTCATTTTTCAAGTAGTTCATTGTATTGACTGTTCTTGAAAGTTTCTCGGAAATTGCTTCAATTTTGTCGTTTTGGTAGCTAGCTATGCTTGCTTGTATTTTCTGGACATGCTGTGTGGTGTTCATTGATGTATTCAATTTTTTTACATTTTCTCTTAATATGTTTTAGTCTTCATTTGTCGATAACCCAAAGAGTCGTGAGGCAAGTTCACCAATGACTGGTATTAAGCTTGTAGAACTTTGAGATCTGCTTGTTCTGAAAAAGAATTTAAATAGTGTTGTTGTACTGTGTTTGATTTTTTGTATTTCCGCATTGGATAATTCACATGATGTTTGCAACATTTGTCTGTACAATATGAATAGGGTATGATGATTAGATAATTGTATAGTATTATCCTTGGTTAAATATGTTAGTATCTTCAAGCTATTTTCTTTAGGTTCGTCAGCTGCCAGTCGTGCTCACATTTTCTTTCCATCAATAGTCCAACATTCTCTTTGGTAGTCATCATCATTATCTTTACCATTTTTATTTTTTTTTATATTTTCCTGGCCATTATAATCATTTTTTATGATTGTGATTATCATTTGTATTCCAATATTCTTACTCATTGATAATTTCAACACCCACCTGTTGGTTTTGGGTAGCTGTTTAATTGTTAGGTAATTTTCATTTTGGTCTATCTATTTGGGGAGGGAATTGGTTGTTGTTTCAGATATTGATGTTTACAATTCTATAGGTTCAGTGGTAATGGTTATCATTTCTATTGAAGGTGTTGGGGTGGTGGTTATTATTTTTATTGTTGTGACATTTAAGATCATTGTGGTCTTGTTATCTACACTTATGTTTATTGTTGGATTTATTTTTCTGAAAAAATATTGACGTTTAAATTTGTGTATTGGCTTGATCAAATTGTTTGTAGAATTTTTAGAAATTTCTATTCCTTCAGTGCCTTTTATTATTTCTGGTATTCTTCTTTCTTTTAACACTTCATTTGACTTGACTGTGGTTATTTAAATTAGGGTTGAAGTTGCTTTTAATGCGTCCTTAGGAGCTGCACCTTCTTAAATTTGGGTTTATTGAGAGTTTAGTACCTCAGATTTAGATGCAATAGATTGCATAGTATCTTGGGGATTCGATGTTGTCTTAGTGTTTATTACAGGAATTGGTAGGTCATCATAAATTTTTACTAAGACTTTTTTGTTCCATAGTCCCTTGAGAATGTTCCATGCATTAGGTCCCTTGAGAAAATTCCATATATTTGGTATTTCATTTATTAGTGCATAGTTTCCATCATAAAATTTTCTTTCTTTTGCAGGGGGTTGAATTGGAATCTTTGGGTTTTGATGTGGTTCTTTAGCATTTTTGGAGGAGGGATAATCCTTTATTGATTCTTTTTGTCTGTTTTCTTTTGTGCTTATTTCCATAACTTTATCTATTTCAGCCATTTTTTTATCAAAGTCGTCCAGTAGATTTTTTGATTTCAAGTTTGGGAGTGTAGGAATTGGTTTATCCTCTCTTTTTTTTATAAAGTTTTTATTTTCTTGTAATCCTTTGTCTGATCTTAGAAATTGAACGATTGAATCTATTAGTTCATTTGTATTTCTTTCGAATCTCATTACTTGGAGAAATAAGGTCTCAAAAGGTTTTGGATCTAGTTTCATAAAAATTTTCAATGCATGATGGCTGGCTAGAAGTGAATTCTCATGCTTGAAAATTAATCCATGTTTCACTATGTCCTGAGTTTTTATATGTAGAATAAAAATGCTCATCATTATTGATTTGATCATCATTTTGGTCTCTAAAATCAATGTTAACATTAGTTATGTATATTAATAATAATTTCTTGTTTGACCTTCATTTGAGAAATTTGATGGTAAATATTGTTTTGTTTATACCATGCCTATTGATTTACCTTGTAATAGAATCACAGTGTCTTTTGGAGTTAAGGAGTAATCAGAGTACTGGCATTAGCCTATCATTTGTTTAAATTGTTAGTTAACATACTCAACAATGTTTAGTTAATGTCCAAATTTGATTATAACTTTACTAGGACCAATGTTCTCATTCATTGTTTATGCTATACTAAACTGTTTTATAAGGGTAATCTAAAGTACTTATTTATACTAGTTGTCACAACATTAAGCATTGTGTCGTGCATTAAGGTTAGTTGGCGCAATTCCATTATGCATCTCTTAGGTTTTTCTTGTAATAGGCTTGTATATATTTGATAATACATACATATAATTTAAAGGATTTATATTGATAATATAAAAGTATTAATTTTTGGCTATAAATTTGTGATTAAATTTCTATATGTTATTTGTAATTGTCTTTGTTCAAAATTGAATAGTCTAGAATTTGTAAATTGGATTTGATCTTATATGAGTCTATCTTTAGGTAAGGGGATAAGACTTTTTTTATTGAAGAAAGAAGAGCTTGGTTGACTTTGTTGCACTGGATATTTCTTACAAGTCATTAATTATATTGTTACCGCACTTCATATCTTGAGCATAATATATAAGCCTACTTTATAAGTTAGACACAATTATATATGATTTATTTAAAAAAAATCATAATATTGATTTAGCTAATTTTAACAACTCTCTGGTAGCTTCAGGTTGTTGTTTTTTATAATTGAATTGTTTGGTTATATTCATACAAACCAATTTAACTATTTGTTTCAAATGTTTTAATATCATGCAGCATAGTTTTGAAAAATCTGCCGTTTTTAGAGGATCATTCATACTGAATTTTATAATTTCTACTTAACTAAATATGATATTATTTTTGTTGTTTTTTAAGGTTTTTAATGGTTTAAGTTAATTTTGTTTCTATTTGGTTTTGTTTAAAATTATAGTCTATACGTATTTTGCAAAATTAAATTTTCTTTATTTTGATTGGCTTTGAGTTTAGAAACGGAATTTCTTTGTTTAAATTGACGCCATTTTAAGAATGACTGTTGAGGAGTACAGAAGTTTGCACAGTAAGTTCTTTATTTGTTTTAAATCGCATGGTGGGAGTTCTATTTGTTAAATAATTTACAGGATTTTACTTTTTGTTATTTGATTTTTGGGATTTGGTTCATTGTAACTGGACTATAGAGTTTTACAAAGGTGTTGACATTTCATTTTCTTATTTTAGTATGTTTTGGGTCATGAATTTTAATTCAAAAATTTGCTTGTTCTTCTCAGGATTGTCATGTTTGTATATTAAATATATTTTTAGTTTGGTTGGGAGGTTAAGGTTTTCCAAAGAGTTTGTAATTCCAGAATTTCTCATATATTGGCGTATATTTTTTCTGCATAGCTGTTCTAGTGTGGGATTTCTTAGGTTGATACATGTTATTTTAATGTTCATTTGTATGTGATAAAATAAAAAACTTGAACTCTTAATTTTTTCTTCAAAAGCTACTAGGTCGAAGACTGAGAATATTTTTGAGCCAAAGTTTTCATCATTTTTGTAGAGACCAAGGATTATTTTTCATAATTCCTGATAATCTTGTTCGTATAAATAGTAGGTTACTATAACAGATGATATTTCAATTTGGTGTTGATCAATGTAATTTTTGGAGAGAGCAAGGAGTAAATTGTTTGTTTTCACAAGGTTGTATCCTTGATCTAAAAGTATTGATAAGAATGTTATTGGCCATATAATTGTGAAGCCTTGATCATCATATGCGTGCCATAGAATTTCACCAATTAGTGTTTCTATTAAGGGATAAGCATCTCTTGAGGATCTTTTAATTAATACCTCAAAAGTTAGGGAGGCAAAACTTTCGTTTGTATTGGAAACTTTCCTGAATTACTCTTAGGGAGAAGGTACAGAACATCATTTTGATCTTGATATCAATTATCAAACCGTTTTTGATAGTTAAGGGGATTTGTAGTAGCGAGTTGATTATTGTATTGGTCAGATGAATCAATTATTCAGATATTTCAGAATTAAATATAAGTACAGTGACTATATTAGATAGCATTTACATATCTTTTAAAATAGGTGTTTTATGTGTTTAGTTTTAATTACTTTTTGTATTTTTCTGAATCTTCTTCGTTTGGCTACGATTAAAATTTTTTAAATAAGAGCAGCACGATGCCTTTTTTATTTAAATTTTTTTGAAGATATCTACTTAATAAGATAGTTAAAGGTTTTTGAATTAATTTACCTTTTTTGTTAACCATATGTCTTCCTGATAATCTGGTAATGATACGTTATATACATATTCCTGACTTTAATGTTCAGATGTTTTATAATGTGCATTTGGGCATACATATTGTTGTTGGATCTATTACGGTCATGATTGGCCCTTCAGTCATCATAATGGTTGGGGTTTGAGTTCTAAAACGTATTTGGGAGATTAGTTTGTTTGTCTGACAGACTGATTTGTTGTTTATGAATATTGTACACTGCTCATGGTTTAGATACATCATATGGATCAATGATTTAAAAGGAATGCAGTGGCTTAATGTTTTTTTGTTACCTAGTAAGGGAAACCCAAGGTTTGATAAAGTAAAATTTGATTTTTGGATAGTATTTCTTACTATCTTTTTGCACCATTCTTGCAAGGGGCTATCCCTTTTAACTACTGTTTTTACAATATTAAAATTTAATTGTACATCTGCACAGAGATGTTTACCACAGTGCCTTTTTTCGTAGACTATTATGTCTGATTGTGGATATATTTTTTTTCCAAAATGTACATCATTTTTAAATAAGTTCAGTGTGATATTTTTTATATCTGTGTATGTGTTGCCATCCACCATAAAAATTTTTGTATTTATTGTTCCAGTTATTTGATGATTGCTTTAAAGCAGTTGTCATTGTCTTGAGGATTTTCCACACAAAACTTGATCTTTTTTTAGACAGATCTCACAAAGGTTATTCTGTTTTAATAAGTTATGTCTTTGATCCACTAACATTAATAAGAATTTCAGTGGCCAAAATTTTGTTTTCCCGTTTTTGTCCATAGAGTAGTCTAACAACTTTACAATTTCTGCTGTCATTATAGGGTATTTATTTTTTGGGATATTTTGTACCAGTACTCTGAAGACTAGGATCGCATCTTTTTTTCATTTTTGGTTAAAGCCTTTATCAACTATAGTTAAAATAATGTCACTTAATAGTTCATCTTTGAGTAGGATTATAGGTGGTTGTAGAAGGTTTTCAATAATAATATAGTCAAGATTTCCTACTGCCTTTTTTATATTTTCATCAAATAATTCTTGTCTAAATTCATGATTTATTTTAGCTATGTTTGGTAGGCTACATGATTTTAGTTTTAGATGGCCCTTGGTTAATAAGATTCCTCCTTGGATACCGCCATAGATCCCTATTTTGATCAAATTTCTCTTTTGAATATTATTTTGTGAGGTTATATTAGTTAAACTATGGTTTTTGTACATTATGTTCTTTTTTTTCTTGAAAGATATGAAATTTTTTGCATCTTAGTTTCTTAATGTTAGTAGTTTAAATATCAGTTAACTTACCTAGTACCTTGGAAGCATGCAGAAATTTTTCATTCAATAGTTTCCTTGAGAATCTTAAGGAATACACCCTAGAATAAATTTGGAAATGAAATACCCAAAGAAAATTTTCTTTTGTTTTAGGGGGTAAAGTTGATATTGATTTTAGCATATTTAGCCCTAACGTGCACAAGATAACAACTGTTTTAACACAATCAATCATTTGTAGAATGCTATAACCAACATAATAATATTTATATGCATTGATAACTAATTACTAGCATAACGTAAATACACGTGGGTTGCTATTTAAAATTTTGAAATTGAATTGGGTTAATTTTATGGGACCAAGTTTTGATGAAAAAAAAATATGATTGAGAATGCTTTTCATTTCTGTTCCTTAGCTGCATTCAATTTTGATTTATTTGTTTTTCTTCTTTTAACTATTATTTTTTTTTTTTTTTCATGGTATATTCTATGCTTTTAGGATTATATAGGTATTGCTTGTAATATCTTATCTCTTGGAGTGGGTCATGCTGACCTTGATATTTTTCACAGGCCTTGTTTCCTTCAATTTTAAAACATATTTTTTGTTTCCTACATTTATCTAGTAGGGCTAAATCGGTCTGAGTAGGACCTTTGGCAAACCAGTAACGGACTTTATGTTGTTTTTGCAAGTTCCTAATTTCCTTTTGAATGTATTGAAGGTACTTGCCTTTTCTCCCGTTGTACTTAATTCCCAATTTCCCTCTTGCAGGTCGAGATTTGGGTTTGTTTGTAAATTGTAATCCAAAATTGTATGATTCTTTGTCATGTTTTCTTAAATCGTGCTTTACATCCCGCTTTTTTGCAAAACTATTATGTCGGTCTTTGTCCACTAAGAGGATTGCCGCTGAGTATATTATGTTTTCTTTGGTAAACATGATTGATATGAATTCTGTGTCAATAAATGCCTTGGCCATTTTTCTGAAATGAAAGGTAGTTTCTATTGGCTATTGTCTTGTTGTTTTACTTCAAAATTAGTTACATATATGGTGACCTTAAGTCGAAATCAAACTTTTATTTCCCAGTATTTCCTCACACTAGGGGACTTACGTTCGACATAATTCGATGCTTCTAAAGCTTCAAAATAACTAAGACTGAATATTTATTTTTGAATGGAAAGTAAGGTAACTTTAGACCCAAGTTGAATTGTTTCTCACCAGTGCCACCTTGCACTAGGTTATTACAGTTCGATTCTCCAAAGTTCCGTACTAGTTTAAAATTATTCCATGAAACTACCTTTATTTATTTTTTGAATTATTGTGGTGTCTGAATATGTGTCGCCACACATGTGTACGCAGCACACAATTATATGGCGAGAATCCCTATCCGAACCTCCAACCACCACCAATTATCATTCAATCACCACTGATAGTGATTGAAGATTCAGACAACGAACAACCCAGCCGTAGTTAACGTGATGATAAACAAAGTCTTATGACTAACGCAGGTAACCCTGAAGGACTTAAAAAAAAAATGGTATCTGACAGTTTTTCAGACAATATCATAATGCACTGGGAAGAAGAAATAGGTTATGAAGACCAAAATATTCTTCTTAAGGAAGAATCGAGGGTTACGTCAATGTAGTGCAACAAAACGCAAAGTTGTCAAAGAGATTTTCTGCAATATACCTCGAAAACAATTATATGGCAAGAGATTCTCAGTGATCCTCACGTTTGCCTACTCTGGAGGCTGCCAGGGATTTAGGACGGCTGTTCACTGCATTTTCTCTTGTATGATTAGTTATAATATAATAAAATGTTATTCAGCAATTTTTTGAATTATAATTCATAAATCAAAAATTTAATACAAAAATTAATTTTGGTGATCCTGTTATTTATATACTTGGGAACTTGGTAGTTTTTATTTTGATTTTACTGGTCATTGGAGAAATATGCGCTGCTTATTTTTTGTGTGTCAGGTATGTTGGTGGTCACCCTTTGTGCGCGTAGCCGCGTGTGTGAGTGTCTACTTTACCAGTTATCCAGAATTGCGCTAAAAGTTTCTTTCAAATTTTCATATTTTTTAATTTTTTTGATTTCCCATTTTACTTTCCCTACTACGTATTCGTTATCTTTTATATTCGTCTTGAATGTTATTTTTGGTCACTCTCCTGGATAGTTGTGATAATACATTATGCATTTTAATGATCTTTTTGGGAGGGACAATTTCCTTATTTGTTTTACATCTGTGATCATGTGATTACGTATTTTTTTCCGAGATAGACCCAATAAGGTAGTTCCTTCATCTCTGACTGAGAGGGGTCTGTATATTAATTCGAGGGTTACCACATCCTTTTTTCTGGTTGGATTTGGGTCCCTTTTTTCCTCAAATTTTAATATATGATCCTTTTTTATTTCTAACGGGAAGTTCCTATTAGATTGATACAGATCATAAATCATGGACTTCAGTATATTGTAGTCATGGAGCCTAATGAAGTAGTCGTTTATTGGTCCCCCTGATGGTAGTGCCCAAAGGTGATCGTCCTCAATTCTTTGCAAGAAGACTTGAACCGTATTACGAATCATAAAGTCAGCTTGGCGCCTCATAAAACGGTTCAAATCCTTATGCCATAAGGACACATCTTGATTCATTAATATCTGAATCAGATCGAAGTGCCAGAAGTTAAATATCCGAACATGGTTAGGTCGTCCGGTCACATATGGTATAAATTTACGAATTATTTCATGAACCATGAACTGGAAGATTAACTTCTGGAGAGATGGATCCTTTGGTACAGACTTGCTGAGAATTCTGAATGTCCTAATGGCCTTTTTTATTTTAATGATTCTGGGTAAATGTGTAATTTTGTCATGTACCTTTAACTTTATAATGATTTCCATGAAGTCGCTTAGATTCTTACAAAACCATCTTCTATTGTTTGACAAATAAGATTTAGTTTCGTGGTGAAGTAAGATAATGCTTAAGATCTTATGGTCTAATTTTGTGATTAAATATTGTGTATTTACGGTTAAATGGTTAGCCGTTCGAGCCCCATTGTCAAGCAAGGCTCTTACAGCGTGGGGGTTATTTGCTTGGATGGCCAGATCCAAGGGATGGATTTTGAGAGGTGTTTCTTCCCCACTAATAAGAAATGTTGCTTCATTGGTGATGTCGTATTCATTTGCGTCGCACATATCTCCAATAATATTATAAACGTTTTTATATTTCATCCATTCAGGAGTCAACTTTTTGAATCTATTTCGCCTTCCTGTGGACGTATTTTCCGTTAAAAATTGATGTAATATCATTTTGCCTGACGAGATAAATTCGTCAGATATAATTTGTTGATTCTCAACTTCGTATTCAGACATTATTGGGTATAGGGATGAATGAAAAATTATTTGTTTTTAAGTAATTGGGTCTACAGGCTAAGTATGGGTACTTTTAGGTAGCTAAGGGCAAAAAAAATTAAGGGGTCAGTTACTAAATGTTAGTTTAGCAAACTGTCACTCTATTTTTGTTAGTGTGTTAATTGTTTAAATAAGAATCTTACTCACTTTCCTTGGAGCAACTTGTCAGTTTTTTTTTGTCCAAGTGATTTAATGCACCTGAAAGTGATACGTAATATAAAGGGTGGATATTGCTTGCGGATATAATATAAGGATTAGTACATTTAAATTTATTTATATATCTACTTTTTCTGGTTTTTTCACTACCCTGCCGGATTTGGTTGTTATTTCCTTGGTTGATTGGGGCTTGTCTTTTTTTGGTTGGGCTAACGAGATAATGTCAAATTTTTTATATTGTTTATTTAGATATTTTTGACCTTTTAATGTTGCCTCCTTTCCGTACAATGCCGCCGGAGTTGGTTTTGAACTTTTTGGATTTCTGAATTTTTCCTGGTCAGATTCACCTTCCGACTCTGATGTACTTGATGATTCAGGGTCTGTAATGGGGGACTTTTTGGACTTGGGGGTAGAGCCGGCCTTGCCTTCAAAAATTTCTTCCCCCCTTGAAGTTGTAGGCTTATAAATTGCTTGTTTAGGAGGGACTCTTACTTCTGGCGGATTAAATGATTCCTGTGAACTCTCTGAAGAGTCAAAAGTTTTTGTCGGATTCCGCCATTGCTTGAAAGCAAAGTCTTCAGGGGGATGTGGCATTTGTTGTATCAAAGTCTCCTTCCAAGATGTCCAATTCCTTGGTTTGGCCTTTGATACCGTTATATCGTGATCATGCGATTTTTGAGCGTCCTCTGTCGTTTCAGGATTTACTTTGAGTGTCCTGTGTCCTGTTATGATAGGGTAGTTTATTTTGTCCATTGCTTCGCGTAGAGTTATTACTCGTGGTTAACGGGGGTACTCCGATTTTTGGTTGCTAGGGCTATCAATAGTTCTATTTAACTCATCATAGAGCGATACAGGTCGCTCTATGGGTGTTGTTGGTGAAATTAAATCGTTTGGGAATGGTTCAGCAGGATGGGGGGTTGAAATTCTATCGGGAAAAAATTTAGATTTTGGAGAAATGGTATAATCTTGATCCTCTGAACTCTCCGTGGAGGATGAATTATTTTCTCCGTATTTTAGGCTATTTGGGATTCGATTCTTTGGGGTAACCATATTTGTCATTGCTAAGAATTCATTGAAATCCTCTTCTTCGCTCTCGTTTTCGAAATATCCTTGTTTGAAATTAAAGGGTTTTAATTCACTTAATCTTGATCTAGGTGGTTTATTTTCTGCCTCTGAGGAATCAGACTTCGTGGGTTGTGGGGCCCATGCTTCCGGAAATTTTACTCTGTTTATACGATTGATGTGAGTTTTATAAGTTTTTTCCGTACTTGAGCTAAAGATCTTAAATGTTATTTTATTATCGTATTTCTTTTTTATTCTCTAAGGGCCAGAGTATCGATCCGAGAGCTTCTTATCCCATTTTTTCATTTCGTTTTTAACATAAACAAAATCCCCTACATTGAAATTTAAATCTCCCTTGACGTTTAGTATATTTTTATTTTCCTGATTTATATTGGATTTTTCTATTTCTTTCTCAAAAATTTTATAAGTCTTTCTCATTCTAATAATAAATTCATGCTTGTTATCTTCGAAATCCTTATAATACTGTCTTGATTCGATAATTTCATCATAGGGAATTCTGAAATCTCGTCCGAAAAGTATATAGAAAGGGTTGTCTTTTACTACTGGTGAGAATGCCGTGTTGATCACGTTAGTTAGGTAAGGTAAGGTCTCATGCCAGTCTCTTCTATTCTCTTTTGTGTAAATTCCTAAAATATTTGAAAATAATTTATGTCTATTTTCAATTTTCCCATTGGCTTGAGGATGATATGGGGTTGTTACTAATTTATTAATGTGGAGAAAGTTCATTAAATCTTTAGTTACTTTTGAGACAAAATTACTCCTGTTATAACTCAGCACTGTATTTGGTATTCCGAAATTTAGGAACAACTTAGCGAGTGCTTTACTGGTGGTGTAGGCACTTTGATTTTTTAACGCTTTAGCAAAACTGAAACCGGAAAAATGGCCGATGACCGACAAGATGCAAGTGTTACCTTTGCTAGATGTAGGCAAGCCACCATTAGTGCCATATAGATCAAATGAAATTATGTCAAATGGAAACCTTGCCATGGGGGTTCTTCCCATGGGTGGATTAGGGAATATAATCGGTTTTTTCTCAGATTACATTTGTTACATTTGTTTATGAAGTCCTTAAGTTTAGTTAGAGTTGAGGGGACATAATATTATTGCTTTAATTTGTGAAGTCTTACTAATTCCTAGTTGATCACCTATCTCTGAATGGAAATACTTAAATGCAGGAATTTCTAGATTTTGGGGTAAGACTGGAATTATAGCAGTTTGGTTTCGGTTGGTTTCATTGGTTATTATTCTACATAATATTTTTTCATCCAAATCATAATAATAATTATCTATCTCCTTTTTGAGTGTTTTTAAATAACATGGTAATTCTTGATCATCTAGGAAATATTTTATCAGGGCAGCACATGTTTCATCTGTATTTTGGCTTTCTTTTATATTAATCAAGGATAGCAGGCCATACTCATTTTTTGACTCATTGGCTATAATTGTTTTTAATTTTCTACTTTTTTGGTCTTTTTTTGAGTTTATTGCGTTAACTTCGTTAATTTCATTTTCCCAGGGGTTATCCTCTGGAAATCTACTTAGGTAATCACAAGGAGTGTTTTCCTTTCCCTTGTGGTATTCAAAGTCATACTCTAAATATTGTAATTTGAGTATCCATCAAGCAAGGATTCACGTTGGTTTTTTAAAAGTTTGTAGGTATTGTAATCTCTTATGATCACAGCGTAGTTTAAATTTCCTACCCACCAAATAATGTCTAAATTTGTCTAGGTGATGTATTATTGATAATAACTCAAGCATGGTGGCTGAATAATTTTTTTCTCCTGGGGTGAGGGTACGACTAGCATATGCTATTATCTTTTCTTCCTTTATAATTTTGCCATTTTCTCCCCTTTCAAATGTTTGTGAGAGAATGGCCCCTATTCCCTTTGTTGATGAATCAGGAGTGACTACGAATTGTCCCGTTTGGAAGTTTGGCAATGATAAGATGGGTTCTGATGTGAGTGCTTTTTTTAGATAATCTAATGAGTCTTGCGCTTCTTTTTACCAATTAATCTTTTGTGGTTTTCCTCGAGTAAGGTCAGTTAGGGGCTTGGCTATCTGGGAATAGTTTCGTATGAATCTTCGAAAGTAACCACAAAGTCCCAGGATACCTCTTAACTGTTTTATAGTTTGGGGGGCTCTGAGATTCTCTACTATTTTTACTTTTTCTGGATCAGGGGCTATTTGGCCTTGCGTTACTACTACTCCCAAAAATTTTATTTTATTTTGGAACAAGTTTACTTTTTCCGGTCTACATTTTAAATTTCCCTCTCTAAATTTTTCGAATACCTTGGATAGGGTAATTAAATGGTCCTCAGCATTTTTATCCATGCAAATCACATCATCCACAAAATGGATTATATTATTTAGGCCTCTTAGAAGGTGAAGCAAGGGTCTGCACAATGCGCTAGAACTGGTTTTGAGTCCAAAGGGCACTCGCAAGTATTCATAAGAACCACATTCAGTTGTGCAGAATGCTGTTTTATATACGTCGCTTTCTGCTATTTTTACTTGATGGTATCCCTGAGTTAAGTCTAGGGAAGTGAATATTTTATTATTGTTTGAAATCGAGTCTAAGATTTCATCTATTCTTTGAAGTAGAAATTTATATCTAACTAATTGTTTATTTAAAGCTCTGTAGTCCACCACCAATCTAAGGTCCTTGTTTTTTTTGGGTACCAGGATCACTGGAGCAGAATAAGGGCTAATGCTAGGTCTGATTATTTCATTTCGTTCGAGCTCCTTGATTTTATTCTTAAGCCACTCCTTATGTTCGTATGGAATACGGTATGGTTGTTTGGCATCAGGTAACCCTGTGGTTTGTATTGCGTGTTCGTAAAATGGTATCAAGCCTATACCATTCTCTGACGTTGAAAAACGTCTTTGAATTCCCAAAGTAGTTCGCATAATTTATTCTTTAGCTGGATATCAGTGATAAGATTTAAATCAAATTTTTCTAATAATTGGGTTTTTGAGAGGGGGTATTCTTTTTCTTGTGTATTTATATTATTTACTAAGTTTTCCCCTGACTTTTTCCAATCGTCTAGGTCCGCTTCCGACACAACTTGTATCTCTACTAGGCATGTACCTTTTTTTAAATTAATTACATCATTTTCGTGTGTATTTGTTATCCAAATGTAACCCTCTCCCTTTTCATAATTTATAATTTGTTCTTCACATGTCAAATTTTTAGGAATATCCTCTATTGGTGTGGCGATACAAATTTCATTTTTATCATTAATTGGTTCAATCATTTGGGATATTTGTACACTCTGCATTGAATTAGGTGGGATTTTGGTTTTACGTACTAAGAATCCATAGTATTTTTCAGAGGTTTTTGTATTTATTGAATTTAAAACAATTTTGTTAGGTTTATTGTTATTAGGGGGGTCTTTTCTTATAACTTCTTTCCGTAGTTTGGTAATTTCCTGAATTTGTTTGTCACTGTATTCTTTTATATCATTTATTTTTAACTTTGTTGAATTGTTTTGAATATTGTTCACTCTGAACCGTTTTTCCGACGGATAAATAAATTTGGAATTGGCTACATCTAATAGTATTTTGTTTGTTTTCAAAAAATTGAAGCCTATTATTGCTTCATAAGGGAAATTTCTACAGATAATAAATCTAGTAGGGAAGCTTCTATTATCTTTAAGTACCGTCAGGTATATAGATCCTTTAACTTCTAAATTATTTCCTGTCACGCTTGGTAAGTTAGGACATGAATAGTTTATTCGTTGTTTGATGTGCCTGGGTAATGCATTAAACACAGATATGTTCATAACATTTACAGTGGCTCCAGAGTCTATTAGGGCATTAAAATAAATATTTTCAACACTGAAATTGTTAAATATGGGTAATATTTTATTATTTTCTGCACTTCAAAATGGTATTATTACTTTAGGAGACCTAAAAAATATTCTTCCGCCAAAATTAGGTCTTATGGGTTTTGGAGGCTTGTGTTCTTTCCCTGGGGTGCCCAGTCATTTGATGTAGAACGTTCATTTGTTCCATTTTCACTATTCTGGTTGTTCTGCCAATTAGCATTGGTATTTTGATCTCGCCTGTTTGTAAAGTTGCCCCTGGTATTCCACTTACTTCTTGGGTAACTAGTTCTACCACGGTCTTGTGACTTATTGCTTTTGAAGTTTTTGCTCTTGTTATATCTACCTCTTGTTAGGGAAGTACTTCCTCTATTGCCTCTCATCGCGTACCCGCTGTTGTTTGTTCTCCTGAACAAACTATTATACGTCCCGCGGTACTTTGAATTATAATTGTTCAAAAAACAGTTCCTTGCTATGTGGCCTATCCGGTCACATGCATAGCCGTTTATAGGTCGGTTAAAGGTTATTGGCCTTGATTGGTTATTTTCTGAAAAACGTTCCAATCGTTGTTTTGGTGGGGTTTGACTCCTAGTTGTATTGGGTTTTGGCAATGGTTCTCGTGAGAAAAATCGTGGGGAGGGCTCTCTCGAGGTTTTGGGTGTTTTTGTTTCTACATTATTAATTGATAATTTTTGATGTTGCAAGACAATACTATCAATTTCGCAAGCTCTTTCGACTTCCTGGACCGCTAATTCCAGGTCTTCAATATTTTTGGAAATTAGTAGGCGATAAAGCTTAGGGTTGAGTCCCTGTTTGAAAGCATTAAGTATTATTTTTCATACAGTTCTCCTTCTCCTGGGCCATATTGTGCTTCTGTTGAAATTCTAATTTTATGTAGTTATTATCTTATATTTTGTGTTTGTTCAAACGTGACTATTCCATGTTTTAGTTTGTTCAAAGAACTAGTGTCAATGAACCTCTTTTGGAATGCCTGTTGTAACAATTCTACTGAGTTTATTGATGCGTTCGGTTCTGTACCAATTGAATGTTCAATTTGTTTTAGAAACGTAAGCGCTTGGCCTTTTAGCCTCAAAAGTAGCATGTTTTTCAGTATTTTTAAATCTACTTTTGTCATTGTTACAAATTGTGCCAAATGAATATTGAATTGGTCCACGTCTGTGTCCCCTTCATATTCTGGGAGGGATTTTGCAATTTCTACCGATGTTGCAATTAATTGTTGAGCTGTTAGTAGGTCTTTTTGTTCCTGTGCCATTCTATCTTATTTTTTAATTGTGTTATTTTTAAAATAAGTTTGTAAAATACACATTATTAAAATAAACACTTACATAAAAATAAAGAAAAAAGATTTTGTATTGTTAGTTGTCAGTTTTTCTCGTGGTATTCTCTAATTTGAGGCTGCGCCAAATGAAACGGAGGGTAATGCTTAAATTCTTAAGTGGTTAATCTTAAGGAGGCTTTCATATCTTGATTATGTTTTCTGACTTTTAATTTAGAGGTGGCTTCACGAAGGGTTTGAATCCCTTCTCCTATGAGAATGAAATTATGGGATCTGATTGAGTTTTGTTGCCTCTATCTTGAGATTAAGAAGTACAGATTCAAGACGGTTTGCTATCCTTTGATATTGATTCCCAATGGGAACGTTACCTAGAGTACACAAGAGATCTGACTGACGTCTGACAATACAAACAAGAAGATCATAATAAACAATGGTTTTATTGTACTTACACAAGATGACAATTGACAAAATCCAAATTAATAACTTGGTAAATCAACATACAAATTGTCTCTGGATGATATCCTAAGACTGCCTTTAAGAACCAAATTTTCAGTTTATATCTATTGTAAAACAACTGGTTTGCTGACGTCTCCCATGCGTGGGAAGACACCAAAAAAAAGTTATCGCACTTAATTGCAGTCTGCATCCGCAAAAAGTTTTTGCGCAGAAATCGTTTATCTGATACTCCCCCTAATTCCAATGTGAAAAAAAATTCCAAGTGTGCAATACTTAAGACGTATGTTATGCTTTGCGCTATGTTTTGCACGTAAGCCATTGCCCGTAGCTCTTTCGAAATTGTAGGGTGCTTTAAAATGATGCTTTTTTTAAAAGATACAATTTTTGTATTTGTTCAAAGAAAACGCTTTTCCTATGTATTGCACTACATACTTTTGGCTTAAGTTTATGAATGAACCTGTAAGCTCCGGAATTTTTTACAAACATTTTTTTTATACCCTCTGAAACTACATAGAAATTCCGTATCTCTATTATTACCAATGACCTAGAACATTTAGTAAGATTCAAATGCGCCAAATAATCGTTTGATTGTTTTTTACACATCTTACACATGCATCTAGAATAACTTATTTGTTTGTCATACTGTTTTTTCTTCCTAATATCCCTTAAGTGTTTCATAAATTTTTTTCCGTTATTGCTCATAAGGTTATATTCCTTACGTTACCTAATGATGCTTACCCAGCTTATGTTCCTTATGTGCCTGTAAAAACGTTATGTTGATGGTAGCTAAAAATAGGTTGACACAATAAATATAAAATAAACCCAGCAATTTGTAACAAACAAATACCCAATTATCAATCCAAATTAACAAAAGACGATGCTATACTTTTGTTGTTTTTTTTTTGTTTTTTTACTTTTTCAGCCTAAATAATGAATTAAATTAGCGTATATTTTTGCCATTTTTGTAATATTTTTATTAATTAGTTATAAAATAAGGTCTATGTTTTTTCTTTTCTAACCTGTTTTTAAGTTGTTAGGTTATTAATTTGGAACCAGTTGAACCTTTAATTTATATATGTGATATACTGTTGAATAGTTCGGCAACGAAGGATTAAATAAGTTAATCCCTGCTCTATACATGTGTTGAGTTAAATGTCCCAAGAATGCTTTTCTTTCCTGCTGCATTTATTGGTAGCATCTGCAGAAATCGCAAAATATCCAACACCCTCTGCTATCAGTCGAATGCAATCTGAGTTTCAAATGGGCTCTTGCACAAACGAAATTCAGTTAAGTTCAGAAATTCATCTAAGTCAAATTCAGTTAATTTCATAACAGGTTAATGGGAAAAAAAATTTTAGTGCCAAGGTTTTTTAAGCTGATTCAATGTTGTTTCTGGGATGCTGAATCCAAATATGAAATAAGTTTTGTCTGTATCAGCTATACTTTTTTTTAATATAGCACTTTAAATATAGCAATTGTTATTGAACATAACATAAATGTTCCCATGTATAATCTTTCATATTGAACAAGAACATTTGATTTAAATACAAACGATCTGTAAAGGCAGTTCTAAATCATGTAGAATGAGTTTGCAAATGACAAAACAATACCTTTTGTACTTTTTGCATTGATTTCAATTTTTCTCTTACATACAGCAGCCACATATAGCAAAATCTATAATAGGATGTAAATATTTACATTGAAACCGTCTGTTTCCTCCGTTTTTGCCTAACCCAGACTGATATTGTATTGTTTGCTGTTGTGTCAAATTATGGTTTTATTCACGAATATGACTACTGTCTGGCATTAAAGACAAACGTCAAAAAAAATTTAACATTAGTTTGAGAACAGGGCAAGAAAAATTGTTAGCTTTATATCTACTTTACAAGAGACATAAGAGAAGGCAGGTATGGCTTACAACTTATATGCATATTTTACTTTCTTTGATAGTTTGGGCGAGTAGGTTTCAAGGTGTAGAATTAAAGTTTAATTTTAAAGAGGGTTTCATTTATTTTATGGCTGGAGAGAAGGATGTCAGTGTGTAGAAGTTCTTTATTTTGCCATTAGTATATATTTTTAAGGACATGTAGCTTAAGACAATTTTTTTAGGGGAAGGGTGAAGCAACAATCTAGAACAAGCCTTCCCTCTTGGTTTGCAATTGGTAGTTTTAGGAACGTTGTACACCAGCAGTCAGGCATGACTTTTTGTGTTGGCTTATAATTTCTTAGTTTAAGCTATAAATTTCCTTTCTTATATAAAAATACAGATAAAGTTACTTGGTGGAAGGGAGAGTAAGATATAGAAGAACTTTCCTTTCTTTGAGGAGCTAATATATAGTGTCAGTTTCTTTGTTTGGGGTATTTAGTTTCAATGATCCAAATTTAAAACATTAGTGTGAGTATTCATGTGTACAAGGGTACCAGTATAAATTATTTCAGGGAGGGGATAGGGTACGCCTGCCAAAAAGTAATCCAGATTTGACAAATTTGTGGATGAAAACATCTTTATCTGAAAAGCAACATGCAATTCTCACCCATTCCCACCCCGCAAGAAATTTTAATCCTTTCCCCTACTTAGCCATCAAAACTCTGGAAAATTTAAAGATAAAGATATCATGTCTCAAGTCATATATGATATAACTGATTAAAAACACATCCATGAGCACCAACAACAAAATCTCCCCCTCCTTCTTTTGTCCTTCCACCAGATACATGTGTTTTCGACGCTGTAAATAAAACTTGATATATTCCTCCCCCTTCCACCCATCATTCAAACCTCTCTCTTGCTGCTTTCCCGCCATAGAGACTCGTATGTGCCAAATATCACCTAAATTTATCTTTATAGTATGGATTTTAACATCACTTTTTTATTTTGTTTTTTATTTTTTTTAGTTTTCAGGGCCTATGTTCGGATTTCTATATCCAGTATTTTTTTTTTCTTGTAGCATAAGGGAAAATTTTGGTCCCATTAGTCCTTTTATTGTGGAATGCATTGTAAAGAAACAGACATACAGTTAAACCAATGAAGAGCTTTATAGTATAAAAGTATAGGTAAATGGATTTTATTCTTGCCAAACAATAATCAAAAGAATAATTATGTATTCCTACAGTAAAGAAAGAAAAAAATTTAGGAAATTAAAACCCCATACTCGGAAAACACAAAGGTTAATGAAGAAAAGAAGGGGAAGAATAAAGAATCCAACTACCTTTAACGATAAAGATCAAGCTGTGCAAGAAAAAGAAAAATACTTCACACTTCGTTGAAAAATATGCTTAGCAAGCATAAGTACAGATACAAGTAGAAAGGACCCTAAAGGTCCGAACAGAACCACGTGGCTTATGGTTTTCTCACTGAGAATGAAAAAACAGGATTTTTCTCACTTGAAAAAACAGGAATTTTCTCACTTTTATGGATGTTTCTTGGAGGGTTATGAGTGTTGGTCAATTTATTTGATGTTTTTCATGGATTTCAACATCCATTTATGTCTGTTTTATGGTTTTTGTCAGTGAGAATGAAAAAACAGGACTTTTCTCACTTTGATGGATGTTTTCTGGATTATTGAGTCTAACGGGGACTGGAGTCAATGACCTCTTTTTCCAAAGGTCGATTGATTGTTGTTGTTGTTGTTGTAAGTGCATGCTAGAGGCGAATGTTATGAGTTTCCAGAAATAGGAAACAGTTAGATCACGTGTTTCCTTCTCAGCCAATCAGCGAGTCGGTTACATCCCCCTTCTCAGCCAATCAGAGGTTTGCTTACATATGGTTTTCCCCATTACATAACAATTCGCCCATGAGATTTCGCATATAACGGACATGCATTGTGATTAAATTATCAGAAAGTATTGTGACCTGACAATGGATATAACACTTAAATATTATTGATGAGGTTGAAGCCTTGACAGCCACAATTAGCAATGTGAGTACATTTTAAATTTTTATTTTCAAATAAAATTATTTTCATTGGTCACCCTCCAGTATATCTAAGTCCCACATCCCCCACAATACAAAACACCACCGTGATATCTTTATACTCGATAGGAAATATAAAATATGTTCTTTTTACCACATAAACCTAACCCCTCCCCACTGTTTTTACAACGGTAATTCTCATAATAGAAATAATTTTCTTTTCGTTAAATTTATACAATTTTAAGCATTCTATATCAGAGCTAAAAGCGACCACTGAATTCCGTCAATTCTAAAGGCATTATGCCGCTCTCTTTTGACATATTGCTCTGCGCGAGGTTAAAGTTAGCTGTCATCCTTTTCCTTTGTGTTTACAATGGGGGCGGCCAAGTCAATGGAACTGTTTCTCCGTAAAAATTAAAACTCTTTTTCAGAAATTTGAAATAATTTAGCACATGCATATGAAATTTATATTTTGATAAGTTAAACAGATTTTTTTCAAGCTTTCTTTAGATATAGTTTTTTATATTCACAGGAGGGGGGCGTGAAAACTATGTTTTTTAACTTTGATATGCAAGGCTAGAAAGAAAAGTCTTTAGGAGTTGCATGATGCTTATATTATGCGTAAATTGAATTGCATTTAACATATGTTTGAAAAATTTAGACCTAAAGGATGCTGGCTTAACGATCTTTTTTTTTTATCTAATTTAAAGCCTATAGACTGGAACATTTAATTTTTTTCTAAATTATAAAAATAGAAACATTGATTTCTATCCTAAGGCTATAAACTACTGACTTTCATGATTTTTTTTCACAAGTTGTGTAATAAAAAAGTTTGATTTCTGACTTTAGTATATTTTTACTTTTTGTTTTACTGAAAATGCTGACGTAGGGGGGCTTTCTTAGTGATAAATGCTTTTCTAGACAAAATTATGTGGATGAGGGTACTAATTTTCTGTCTGTAAAAAGGGGGAAATTATTTTCGATACTAACTGTTTTCTCTTCTTTAAGGCAAATTGTGAAGAATGCTCCAGTACATGCTCAGCCCAGTAGAGAGGGCATAAGGGGTAAACCGGCAAATTGTGAAGAATGCCCGTCGCCTCCCAGTAAGAGAGCAAGGGTTCAATGATACGGCCCCTGTGAAGGCGAGTCAGTCATACAATATGGTCGCTGGCCGAAGCCCTACCAAACAAGCGTTGACTGTCAAAGCCCCATCTACGCAGGCTGCAATACAGCCAGGCCGAAAACCCAAAAGAGAGTGGATGGATGCTTTCAATGCCACAGTTGCGGAAAATTGTGTGGTAGCTTACCCATCATCCTCTTATCCTACATTATCGAGGGTCTCAGGAACTATACAAAATCATGAGGTTGCCCTCGAACACATGCTACCTGGACCATCCGGCACCCAAGTGCAGCCAGGATTTGCAAATGTGAGCTTTTTTCCTACCTATCTTATAGAAATACATATCAATTTCTTCCAATGTCTTTTAGTCTTTTCTTTTCACCATTTTTCAACACTGTGTAAAAGTGTATCTCAGAGATATTATAATATTAACCCCTCGCCCCCCACCATTGTTTTAAATTTCTCTGCTCCCCCCCCCCCAAAAAAAATTCTTTATACATTGCTTGAAAATATACACTTTTTTCTATTACGTAAACCTCATCCCCCCTCCTCCCACCATTCAACAACATTTAATTCTGTCAATTGAAGTTATTGCTCAAAATTGTCTTTTCACCTTGATGTGTTTAAAATTATCAAAATGAACTGGCTCTCCTTTGCGGTAAAAGCCGCGTGTGAATCTCCAACAAGAGGGGAGATTTTCATAAACAACATTCCCGTGGAAAGAGAGATTACTCTTAATTAAGCTTGTGAGGATTCAATGCTTTGCATATTTCAATGATGTCTGAAAAAGAAAAAAAGGGGAACGAATTGTCTACAAAATTAAAAGAAATTATTGAATAGTTACGCAAGATTAACTCAATGAGAGGGTAAACCTAGGGTGGCTTAATTTTCCAAAATTTAGGGGGGAGGGGGTCAATTTTGAATCCAGGATTATTGTTGGGGAAGGGGTTAGCGCTTTTATTAGTGACAAATAGAAATGAAAAGATAATTGTTTTCTACTTCAGTGTGCGAACCATTTCTCTTTGATATTTTAGCGATTTTAACTGTAGCATTTGAATAAAAGGCAAGAAGATATATTCTTTATTGATCTGCATTGCGCTTGCAAAAAAGACGCAAGATTAACTCAATGAGAGGGTAAACCTAGTGTGGCTTAATCTTCCAAAATTTAGGGGGGCGGGGGTCAATTTTGAATCCAGGATTATTGTTGGGGAAGGGGTTAGCGCTTTTATTAGTGACAAAATAGATATTTTCTAGACAAAATTAAGGCATTCTCAATGCAGATTAAAACCAGAAAAGAACAGAAAGGCCTAAAAATAAGAAATTCTTCAAACAGCTTAGAAACAAACTAGGCCGACTTTTATAGGCTGAATTTTGAACGGCTCAGTGAGCCGTAATTCATCTTTTTCAGATTCAAAAGGATGCGACTAGTATATTTCACGAAATTTTTATACCTATTGCTTTGCTTTTGGCGTAGGGGGGCTTTCTTAGTGATAAATGCTTTTCTAGACAAAATTCTGTGGATGAGGGTACTAATTTTCCTTCTTTAAAAAAGAGGAAAATTATTTTCCATACTAAATTTTTTCTCTTCTTTTTTAAGGCCAATTATGAAGAATGTGTGCCCCCTCCATCTAAGAGAGCAAGAGAGGGTGAGGCAGCCCCATCAGTGCCAGCCCCTATGCAGTCTGAGCATAAACCGAAAAGTGAATGGGCCATAAGGATGGAGAACCCTGATGTCTCATCTGAGCAATCCCATAACATCGTTGGCTCGACTGCACAAGTCCGTTCCGTCACTGGTCCTACTGCACAAGCCGTAACCTAATCTGCGCAAGAACATAACGCCGCCGCCCCGTCCGACCTCCAACACGCACTACCCGGACCATCTGGCACCCAAGTGCAGCCAGGATTTGCAAATGTGATCATTTTTACCTCTAGTTATAGAAATATATATCTGTTTCTTCCAATGTTTTTTTTTAGTCTTTTCCTTTCACCATTTTTCAACACTGTGTAAAAGTATATCTGAGAGATATTAAAATATTAACCCCTCGCCCCCAACCATTGTTTTAAATTTCTCTGCTCCCCCATCCCTCAGAGATATCTAAATATAATGTAATTTTTTTGCAATGTCAAACCGCTCTTTTTTCTAATCTTTGCTATTTTCTCTGTAGGCATCTTCGCTATCTCATAATAATATTTTTAGGTAATTTCTAGTTTACTGCTATCTCTCTCCACTATGAAACTCAAAATGCTATTTTTCACAATTGAATATTATAGTTTTATGGGGAAATGACAGAGATTATCCCATTTATCTATTGCACATATGGATTCTAATTTGCGCAATATTTTTGACAGCTTACAACTTGGCAAGATTTTAGGGGAGTTAACGGTTTACAGCATTTAATTGTATTTTCCTGCTGAACAGTCTTGGAAATGAACATACGCGGCTTACAATAATTAAGCTAATGAGTTCACAACCTGTACGTGATCTTTGAAACGACTTATGGTCTAACAATATTTTTTTTTTGGACATTATGTAAACGGCTGGGAGCCGTCACGGCTCCCGAGAAGCGCCGGTGGGACCGAGAAGCGTTGGGGGAAGCGCCGCGGGAAAGCGCCGCGGGAAAGCGCTGCGATGGCCGGCTCGGATGGAGGGGAGCATTAAATATTGGAAATTGGGAAAGGGGGTTGTTTGAACAAAATCAAATTGTCAATTTTATGTAAAGCGGCGTTTTAGATTGTAAATATCTTATATTAAGTTGGAAATTGGAACTTTCAGTTGAATTAACCAAATGCTACTATGCGCATACTGCTACTACTACTACTACTAAGCGCTTTTCAATAATAATCCAAATTTTAAAAACAGTAGGGGTGATTTGAACATTTTGAAAATAAGCTATTTTTTCATTTATAGATTGGACCATTGGTCCCTTATTCAATGTCACCATCGTCCTCATCAGCTGGTGAAGGAGAGGAGGCACACGTGGAGTCCCCCAACAATTTAATATGGGACGATAACATTTTACATGACAGTCAAATACCGTTAAATATTGATGAGTTTTTAAATGATTTTTTTAATGTAGATAATAGCGCAGTTGGGCAGGGGGACTTGAGTCCAAACACACTACAGCTTTTGGAGGATTTTACAAACGCATTAACTGGGAACCCTCCTCTTCCTCTTCCAGCCCCTGATACCCTAACAAATTAATTTCAAACAACTGAAGTGGAACATTCACATACCACATATTTTGTTGAACAACTTGAGGGAGGGAGTATCGATGATATACACGAGGGGGAGGAGGTTAGTGACCAATTCACAGCTTTGCCAGATTTTCAATTGTCCAACGCAACTTTAAACGCATTAGTTGTTTACACTGCGACTTTTGGGGACCCATTTAAGTCACTTATGGGGGGGAAATTTGTGTTTGATCCTGTAGAAATTGTGCATGTCTATGTAGATAAAATTCCTGCACTGCTGGAGAACCAAATTTAATTGTGGGGGAGGGATTCAATTAATGTTTCTATTGTTTTAAAAGTGTTTTATTTAAATGAGGGGAAAAGCGAAGTTTATTATCATTATATACATTCCGAGATGCGCGTGATTTATCCAAATTTAGAAAATTTTTAGAGTGTTTTTAGCGAGTGGGTAAGTCATATTATAGCGTATCTCGAGAACTATAATGAAAACGGTAGTGGGTCTGTAGTTTTATTTATTGAAAATTTAAGTGTGAATATTTTTAAATTTAAGAAAAATTTTATTTGAAGAGGGGGGCTAGGGGAGGGAGGGCAGTAGTTTTAAAATATAATCCAGATCTAGTAGGTTGTCGAGGTGTCCAGCGGATCTGTTTTGAAACAGGTCAAAAATGTTTCAGGTATGCTTTCCTCATATCAGCATTTCAGTCTCTAGCAGATGACGCTACCAAGGCGAATTTAGACGATTGGGCTGTACATGGGAAGGAAGGGTCCAATTTCCTCATTGTAGATTTTTCGTGTTTAGAAGGAAAATACCCAGTGCCGCTTCGATCCATTGATATTTTTGAAAGGGCTAATGCGCATTTCAATATTGGTGTTACTTTGATTCTGTATGAACCTGAATTTGCATATTGGGTTTGTTTAAAAAAGAAGGGAGTGGTTTTACCTGTCAGAGGCCCGTGAATTGATTTGGTTAAATACTGTGTTTGGTTGTTGTTTACTCCCCCATCTAGTGACTCTGCCAATTCAATTGGCCATTTTAACCCGATTACAGACATCAGTAGAGTTTTGGGGGGGGGTAGGGATCTAGGGGTACGTTTCTACTT
>NW_028300510.1:28995-48315 GCF_049724085.1 Artemia sp. Qi Xiang Cuo
GCTATAAGACTGGTTTCGTTTCATGGGTTCATTAATAGAAGGACTAATGTTTTTTGAAAAGGGTAATTACTTCTTTAGTTTACGAGATTTGCGAATTTTTTGCGAAAAGATATTTGCGTAAAGGTATTGCGACGGTTAAGAATGCCTCACGGGTAATTAAAGAATGGGATGCTTGCATCAACAATACAAAGAATAAGCTCAGATACTTAATAGATTTGACTCTTACAAGAGACATTGCTAGAAAGTATTCAATAGCTTAATTGAAAAGTAAAGATAGAATGACATTGTGACTTGACCTAGCTTTACCTCGCCGATGTGGTCTGTATAATACATAAGTAACATTTGAAAAGTATTGTCAATTTAAAAAGAAATGGCTGAAAAGTGTTTTGAGGGAGATGGGTTGCATGGAGGGTTGAGTTGCATGAGAGTTCAGTTAAAGGGGGTACAGTTACACGGGGGTTTCGGTTAGACAGGGGTTCAGTTACAAGGGGGTTCAGTTGCACGGGGGTTGAGTTAAATGGGGATTGAGGTCCTCGAGAGTAGTGCTTTGTCGTGGTTTAGCTTGTCACAGTTTGAAAAGAGCTTTACGGGGATGGAGAGAGTCAGGCGCACAAGTCCAGGTGATGTTTCTTGACGTGATGCTAATTAAAAACGATAATTTTGTGTTAAATATTTAGTTTTGAATATTTTAAAAGTACTTTAAGGGGTTTGAGAGACTCAAATTAATGTTTACGTGTGATTTTTCTTTACTTGGTAATCATTAAAAATGAAATTTTTGTGTTAAATCAGTATTGTTTGTATCTTTTAAAAGAGCTTTACTGCGTTTGAGAGACTCAGCTGCCTAAGTCTGTGGGGTTTTCCTTTACTTGGTGGTCATTAAAAACGAAAAATTAGTGTTAAATCAGTAGAATTTTTATCTTTTAAAAGAGCATTAATAGGATTGCGAGACTCAGTCGCCTGTGTCTGTGTTATTTTCTTTCCCTTAGTTGTCATTTAAAAAGAAATTTTGTTTTATATCCGGATTTTTTGTATATTTTACAAGATATTGACGTAGTTTTAGAGAATCAGTTGCTTTAGAAAGTTTGTTGTTTATATAGTTATTCAGTTAACAGTGGGTTCAGTTGCACGGGGGTTGAGATACATTGGAATTGATTTCAACGAGAGTACTAGAAAATGAATGCAAAGTGTTTTGCGGGAGATGGGTTGCATGGAGGGTTGAATTGCATGAGAGTTCAGTTAATGGGGGGACAGTTACATGGGGGTTTCAGTTATACAGGGGTTCAGTTACAAGGGGGTTCAGTTGCACGGGGGTTGAGTTAAATGGGGATTGAGTTCCACTAGAGTAGTGCTTTGTCGTGGTTTAGCTTGTCACAGTTTTAAAAAGAGCTTTAAGGGGATTGAGAGACTCAGTTGCCTAATTCCGTGTGATTTTTCTTTACTTGATGGTCATTAAAAACGAAATTTTTGTGTTAAATAAGTAGTTTTTGTATCTTTTAAAAGAGCTTTAAGGGGTTTGAGAGACTCAGTTGACTAATTCCCTGTGGTGTTCCTTTTCATGGTTGTCATTAAAAACTAAATTTTTTTGTTAAATAAGTAGTTTTAGTATCTTTTAAAAGAGCTATAAGGGGTTTGAGATACTCAGTTGCCTGACTACGTCTGGTTTTTCTTTACTTAGTGGTCATTAAAATCAAAATTTTGAGTTAAATAAGTAGTTTTTGTATCTTTTAAAAGAGCTTTAACGGGTTTGAGAGACTCAGTTGCCTGATTACGTGTGGTTTTCCTTTACTTGGTGGTCATTAAAAAAGAAATTTTTGTGTTAAATAAGTATTTTTTTTTATCTTTTAAAAGAGCTTTAAGGGGTTTGAGAGACTCAGTTGCCTGGTTCCGTGTGGTTTTTCTTTAATTAGTGGTCATTAAAAAAAAAATTTTGTGTTAAATAAGTAGTTTTTGTATCTTTTAAAAGAGCTTTAAGGGGTTTGAGAGACTCAGTTGCCTGATTCCGTGTGGTTTTTCTTCACTTAATGGTCATTAAAAATGAAATTTTTGTGTTAAATAAGTAGTTTTTGTATCTTTTAAAAGAGCTTTACAGGGTTTGAGAGACTCAGTTGCCTGATTCCGTGTGGGTTTTTCTTTACTTTGTGGTCATTTGTTGTATCTTTTCAAAGATCTTTACAGCGATTGAGAGATTCAGTCGCCTGATCCAGTGAGGTTTTCCTTCACTTGGTGGTCATTAAAAACGAAATTTTTTTGTTAAATCAGTATTTTTTGCATCTTTTAAATTAGTTATATGGGGTTTGAGAGACTCAGTTGCCTGATTCCGGGTGGTTTTTCTTTACTTAGTGGTCATTAAAAATGAAATTTTGTGTTAAATAAGTAGTTTTTGTATCTTTTAAAAGAGCTTTAAGGGGTTTGAGAGACTCAGTTGCATAATTCCGTGTGGTTTTCCTTTACTTGGTGGTCATTAAAAAATAAATTTTTGAGTTAAATAAGTAGTTTTTGTATCTTTTAAAAGAGATTTATTGGGTTTGAGACTCGGTTGCCTGATTCCGTGTAGTTTTTCTTTACTTAGTGGTCATTAAAAACTAAATTTTGTGTTAAATAAGTAGTTTTTGTATATTTTAAAAGAGCTATAAGTGGTTTGAGAGACTCAGGTGCCTGATTCCATGTTGGTTTTCTTAACTTGGTGGTCATTAAAAACGAAATTTTTGTGTTAAATAAGTAGTTTTTGTATCTTTTAAAAGAGCTTTATGGGGATTGAGAGACTCAGTTGCCTAATTCCGTGTGATTTTTATTTACTTGATGGTCATTAAAAATAAAATTTTTGTGTTAAATAAGTAGTTTTTGTATCTCTTAAAAGAGCTTTACGGGGATTGAGAGACTCAGTTGCCTAATTCCGTGTGGTTTTCCTTTACTTGGTCGTCAATAATAACGTAATTTTTGTGTTAAATCAGTAGTTTTTTTATACTTTGAAAGAGATTTAATGGGTTTGGTTTGAGAGACTCAGTTGTCTAATTCAGTCTGGTTTTTATTTTCATAGTGGTCATTAAAACCAAAATTTTGTGTTAAATAAGTAGTTTTTGTATCTTTTAAAAGAGTTTTAATGGGTTTGAGAGACTCAGTTGCCTTATTCCGCGTGTTTTTTCTTAACTTGGTGGTCAATAAAAACGAAAATTTTGTGTTAAATAAGTAGTTTTTGTATCTTTTAAAAGAGCTTTACGGTGATTGAGAGACTCAGTTGCCTAATTCCGTGTGATTTTTCTTTAATTGATAGTCATTAAAAATGAAATTTTTGTGTTAAATCAGTAGTTTTTGTATCTTTTAAAAGAGCTTTACAGGGTTTGAGAAGCTCAGTTGCCTGATTCCGTGTAGTTTTTTCTTTACTTGGTGGTCATTTGTTGTATCTTTTAAAAGAGCTTTACAGGGTTTGAGAGACTCAGTTGCCGGATTCCGTGTGGTTTTCCTTTACTTGGTGGTCATTAAAAACGAAATTTTTTTGTTAAATCTTTTTATGTTTTATATTTTAAAATATGTTTACTTTTATTGAGAGACTCAGTTGCATTATTCCATGTTGTTTTTCTTAACTTTGTGGTCATTAAAAACGAAATTTTTGTGTTAAATAAGTAGTTTTTGTATCTTTTAAAATAGATTTAAGGGGATTGAGAGACTCAGTTGCCGGATTCCATGTGGTTTTTCTTTATTTGGTGGTCATTAAAAAAGAAATTTTTGTGTTAGATCAGTAGTTTTTGTATCTTTTAAAAGAGCTTTAAGGGGTTTGAGAGACTCAGTTGCCTGATTCCGTGTGGTTTTTCTTTACTTGGTGATCATTTGTTGTATCTTTTAAAAGAGCTTTACAGAGTTTGAGAGACTCAGTAGCCTAATTCCGTGTGGTTTTCCTTTACTTGGTGGTCATTAAAAACGAAATTTTTGTGTTGAATCAGTAGTTTTTGTATCTTTTAAAAGAGCTTTAAGGGGTTTTACCTTGTCACAGTTACATTTTCTTTATTTTTCAAATTTCATTTTGAATTTATTTCGCTGAAATTAAAGAGTTGGAATATTTAAGTACTGTTTGGTTGTGGTTTACATTGTCAAAGTTAAATTGTCTAGATTTTTCAAAATTAATTTTGAATGTCTTTAATTGAAATGCACGATTTGTAATATTTCAGGATTTTTTGTTTTTTTTGTAAAATTTAACATTTTAATTTTCTTTTTTATTATATTAAATAATTTTTTGTAAATATAATTAATTCTATATATTTAATACTTAATGAGTGTTGTGATGTTATTTACCGTGTAAATGTTTCATTTTATTTATTTTTAAAATTTCTTTTAGATTTTGTATATTTGAAATTAAAGTTTTTTAAGATTTAATTATTGTGGTTTTGTGTATGACCTTTTAAATGTGTATTGTTATGTTTTTTTATCTTTTCATTGTGTATTTCTTTAGCTGAATTGCAAGAGTTGGAATAGTTCAGTCGTGATTGGTTATGGTTTACCTTGTCACAGTTACATTTTCGGGATTTTTCAAAGATCATCTTTAATTTCTTTCGTTGAAATGCAAGAGTTGGAATATTTCAGTAGTGTTTGGTTGTGTTTTATCTTGTCAAAGTTACATTTTTTTGATTTTTCAAAGTTTATTTTGAATTTCTTTCATTGTAATTCAAGAGTTGTAATCTCTAAGTTGTGTTTGGTTGTGGTTTAACTTGTCAAAATTACATTTTCTTGATTTTTCAAAGTTTGTTTTGAATTTTTTTCGTTGAAATGCAAGATTTGGAATATTTCAGTAGTGTTTGCTTGTGATTTACCTTGTCACAGTTAGATTTTCTTGATTTTTCAAAGTTCATTTTGAATTTCTTTCGTTAAAATGCAAGAGTTTGAATATTTCAGTAGTGTTTGGTTGTGGTTTACCTTGTAACATTTACATTTTCTTGATTTTTCCAATTTCATTTTTAATTTCTTTCGTTGAAATTCAAGAATTGTACTATTTCAGTAGTGTTTGGATGTGTTTTACCTTGTCACAGTTACATTTTCTTGATTTTTCAAAGTTCATTTTGAATTTCTTTCGTTGAAATGCAAGATTTGTAATATTTCAGTAGTGTGTGTTTGTTTTTTACCTTGTCAAAGTTACATATAATAGATTTTTTAAAGTTCATTTTGATTTTCTTACTTTTTAATGCAAGATTTGTAATATATCATTTTTGTTTGTTTGTGGATTAAATTGTCAAAGTTAAATTTTCTTGATTTTTCAAAGTTCATTTGAATTTATTTAATTGAAATGCAAGAATTGGAATATTTAAGTAGTGTTTGGTTGCGGTTTACCATGTAAAATTTACATTTTAAGGATATTTATAATTCAATGCTGAATTTCTTTCATTTAATTGCAAGATTTGTAATATTTAAGTTGTGTGTGTTTTTGTTTTACAACTTAAAATTTACATATTATTTATTTTTAAAATTTCTTTTTTAATTTCTTTCATTTAAATTCAAGAGTTGGATTATTTCAGTAGTGTTTGGTTTTGGTTTACCTTGTCACAATTACATTTTCTTGATTTTTCAAAGTTAATTCTGAATTTCTTTTATTGAAGTGCAAGAATTGGAATATTTCAGTAGTGTTTGATTGTGGTTTACATCGTCACTTTTACCGTTTCCATAATATTATTTGTTAAATTTTATATAATTACTATTTATTTACATTTGTTTTAACTTTAAGTATTTTTTGTTTGTGTTTTACATTGTCACAGTTACATTTTCTTGATTTTTAAAAGTTCATTTTGAATTTCTTTCGTTGAAATGCAAGAGTTGGAATATTTCAGTAGTGTTTGGTTATGGTTTACCGTGTCACAGTTACATTTTCTTGATTTTTCAAAGTTCATTTTGAATTTCTTTCGTTGAAATGCAAGAGTTGGAATATTTCAGTAGTGTTTGGTCGTGGTTTACCTTGTCACAGTTACATTTTCTTGATTTTTCAAAGTTCATTTTCAATATCTTTCTTTAAAATGCAAGAGTATGAATATTTCAGTAGTATTTGGTTGTGGTTTACATTGTCACAGTTACATTTTCTTGATTTTTCAAAGTTTATTTTGAATTTCTTTCATTGAAATGCAAGAGTTTGAATATTTCAGTAGTGTTTGGTTATGGTTTACATCGACACACATACATTTTCTTGATTTTTCAAAGTTCATTTTGTATTTCTTTCGTTGAAATGAAAGAATTGTAATATTTCAGTAGTGTTTAGATGTGATTTACCTCGTCACAGTTACATTTTCTTGATTTGTCAAAGTTAATTTTGAATTTCTTTAGTTGAAATGCAAGAGTTTGATTATTTCGGTAGTGTGTTGTTGTGGTTTACCTTGTCACAGTTACATGATCTTGATTTTTCAAAGTTCATTTTGAATTTATTTCGTTGAAATGCAAGAGTTGGAATATTTCAGTAGTGTTTGGTTGTGGTTTACCTTGTCACAGTTACATTTTCTTGATTTTTCAAAGTTCATTTGAATTTCTTTCGTTGAAATGCAAGAGTTGGAATATTTCAGTAGTGTTTGGTTGTGGTTTACCCATGTCAAAGTTACATTTTCTTGATTTTTCAAAGTTCATTTTGAATTTCTTTCATTGAAATGCAAGAGTTGGAATATTTCAGTAGTGTATTGGGTTTGTCACAGTTCATTTTTTGATTTTTCAGTTCATTTTCTTGTCGAAATGCAAGAGTTGACATATTTCAGTATGATTGTTTTCACAAGTTACATTTTCTTGAATTTTCAATTTCTGTTGATAATGAAGATTGTAATTATTACTCTAGGGATGTATTGTTAAATACATTGAGGTAGCGCCAATGTCATGATTGTACAAAGATCATTTTGAATGGTTCTCTTTTAAAAGCTAGAGATTGAATATTTCAGTAAGGGTGGGTTATTAGTATTCTTTACACACATTCATTTTCTCGTTTCTTCAAGAAAATGTAATTTTCTTGATTTTCTTGATTTTCTTGCAAAAAAGTGAGCAGTACGAAAACTCCAAAAGTGGGGTTAATCTAGGTTCACTTAGAGTGGCGCACCACTCTAAGTGAACCTAGATTAACCCAACTTTTGGAGTTTTCGTACTGCTCACTTTTTTGCAAGAAAATCAAGAAAATCAAGAAAATTACATTTTCTTGAAAAATCAAGAAAATGTCACTTTGAATATGAAAACCCTCACCACACCCTAATTATATGTACCAAATCTTGCAACAAAGCGATTTTTAATAAAAGGGAACTATGAAAAATCAAGAAAATGTAACTGTGACAAGGGGTATCACAGCGAATCACTGCTGTATTTAACCAAATATTGAATATAAGCGATAAAAAATCAAAATGAAAAAAGACAAATAAAGAAAATGCAATTGTGACAAGAAAAACCACAACCATACAATAGTAAAATCTTCCAAATCTTGAATGACAAAAAAAGTAATTAAAAATGAAATTTTAAAATAAAGTAAAATTAAACAGTTAAACTTGAAAAAAAAAAAAAAAACAAAAGATAAAAACAAAAAATTTAATAACTATTAAATAAATACAAAATCAACTTATAAAAATACAGAAAATGTAACTTTGACATGGTAAACCACAACCAAACACAAGTGAAATATTCTAAATCTTGCATTTCAACGAAAAAAATTCAAATGATCTTTGAAAAATCAAGAAAATGTAACTGTGACAAGTTAAAACACATCCAAACATTTCTTATATAGTCCAACTATTTCTTTTCAATGAATTAAATTAATAATGAGCTTTTACAAATCAATAAAAGTTAGCTCTGACAAGGTAAACCATAACCAAACACTACCGAAATATTCAAACTCTTGCATTTCAGCGAAAGAAATTCAAATTTAACTTTTAAAAATCAAGAAAATGTAAGTGTGACAAGGTAAACCACAACCAGTTGCAGCGGCACAGTTTTTTTTTGCATTGGCAGCTGCAACCTAGTAAAGAGCGAACCACCGCCCATAGTAATCTGAGGTTGAAAAACTTGTTTTCAAAAAAAAGAACTGTCTAGTCAGAAAACAATGCCATTTGACACTGAATCAGAATGGTAACCATTGTTTCGGTTAATCTTAGAAGTAAAAGTTTATTGCGAAAAGAAATTTATGATGATTTCGAAAAAAAACCTGAAAGCCCTTGAAAATGGCGTTAAATCGAAATAAAAGGGGCACCATTGGAATCAGCATGGTCCAAAACCTTTTGTAGAATATTTACAGTCCCTCACCATGAACACCAAGGAAAAATGACTTTTTTGCATGGAAAGCACTGATCTGTCTCTCTTTTTACTTTCTTTTTTTTCTAGGAAGGCTAGGGGGTGGCCAGAGCATCATAGAGAAGTTTGTAATAGCTCATTCGAAAGGGAATTAAATTTGTAAGTGCCATTTTTAAGTGACCAAAAAGATTGGAGGACAAATAGCCCCCCTCACTACAGGCCAAAACTAGTCCTATAACGATTTTGAGATAGCCATTTTGTTTAACATAGTTCAAAGGTCTAATATATATGGTTTTGATTACAATATGGCCCTCCTTAGTTCCTGGGGAAAGGCTGTATGTGGTATCCGTATAAAGTTATTCAGGGGAAATCGAAAATATAATAATTGGTGAAAGAAATCGTAAAAGTTACAAGAAACTGCAAAATAATCATTGAAAATTGATCCAACATAAACTCTGTTGAAAATAAAAGTATTAAGACTATTGTATCCTATCTGTTTTATCATTTATAAGACCAAAAGTGGTTCCTTTTGACTCTTCTTCTTTGAGAGGTGACTCCTTATTGGATTGTGGGATGAACGAAGTATATGCAAGGTTCGCAGATTAATGAAGTTTTCACTGAGAAATTCAGCGTAAGGTATTTTGTATCTTATTTATTCTCTATGGCATAGTCAACCCTGTCTTCTTCTAGAGCTAAATACAAGTAATAAACCTTTAAAATCAATCTTCAAAGTTCAACTTTGCTTGTCTTCTTCGTTAAGCTAATTTCTGTCAGTTTCATGTTCTAATATTGCTTTTCACTTTTCGTTAGATTTGTTTTTCTTCTTTATTTTTAGTTTTAAATTAATTTCTACCTCAATTGAAAATTTGGATGCAAGGTTGTTTATCAGGATTAGGAAGAAGAGCACCGAGCGTTGTCCTGAGTGGTAATGCGTCAGGATATTGAAGAAATCCTTCATGTTCTTCACTTAGTGCAAGAAAAAATGGATAAAAAAGATGAATAAATTTTCACTAGAAAAGTCTCAGCGTAAATTGACGAGAAAGGTTATCAGTTATTCCATAGCTACCAACAAAGCCAGCAAGATAACAGGCATAAAAAAAAGCTCATACTGTTTTGCGAGGACCAGAGAAGAAAGTTTAGATCCTTCCCCTAAATGTAAATTTCTAAGTCACTCCAACCCCCCACGCCTACAAATATCAAATCGACCCGCCAGCCGTGAGACAAAACAGGTGACTATTCGTCAACTTTTAATGAAACCTACTGACTGTATCCAATCTCTATGATAACAAATACTCGCCTTCAGGAATAAAAACGCATACTTTTCTTGTAAGTATCCAATAGCCTACTGACTCAGATTATATCGGAAAATCACATGAGTCAGTTGCCTATTATTGGTTTAACTATGCAATTGTTTCCTGATCATTAATCGGCTGGGAGCTATGAATGCTCACCAATCATATAAAGCAAGATGACTGATTAGATCAAAGGCTTTTTGAAAATCAACCAGGATTACATTTAGACGTTTATTAGGATTCTCTAGTCCTGATAAGAGACTAACGAGAGGTTAGTTTGAAATAATGGAAAAAATATAACCAATACTAATTGCTAAGTCAAGTGCTGTCTGTTCTATGTTCCCATGGCATAAATAATACTTCCCCTGTACAGCCTGGGTTTTTAATCAAAGCGGGTAGTACCACAGGAACTCCAAAAGCTTTCAAATATTCAGAAGATACTTCCTTTGATCTGATTTTGACCTTTTCCAAGCTGGTTTCCTAGAATACATAAGGACTACCCTAAAAGGGCCGTATCAAGGATTTTTTTGGTGGGGGGGGGGGGTTACAAATTTTTTTTTTAAAGCGCATAAAAAATTTGTTTCTATTCATTTTTATTGTATTTTTGCGAGTCAGGAAAACATTTTAGTGGGAGAGTTCAAACTCCCTACCCCCCTGGATACGGCCTTGTACCCTCTTTTGAACTTCAAAGAGAAAATTCTGCTCCGGAGTAACTTCTCACAACTTTAGCAAGACACTTATTCAAATTATTTGATATTGAGATTGATATTTTCCTGTTTCTTTCTGCAGACTTGTTTGACACGTTGTTACCATTTTCTTGAATATGTCCCAAATAAATTTATGCTACAATAAAATTCAGTGATTAAGTACCTTTTTATTTGGATCTTGCATTAACATTGATTGAAATTTAGTTGAATTTTTGAATTTTGCTCACAGTTCATATTGCAATTCAATATTTTAGGTCTTACACATGAAATCTTTGCCCCCACTGAAATTTTACTCCAACTAATTCATAAAAAAAAGTGTTTTCTAATAACACTAAACAGAACTTAAACTGAATAGTTAAGCTTAAACACGAATAGACGTTGCTGCAAATGAATAAGCTAAACAAGTTAAAATTGGCATAAACAGATGTGGGGGTGCCCCCTCTCATACCTTTCCAGCTAGAGTTTTTTTTCGGTTTACTGAAAATACAACATATTCCAAACTATTTTCTTTCTTCATCAAAACATTTAAAAATCAAATACTTCTCAAACGTTAAGGAATTCTTTGCGTTATACACCTAAGATATTGAAGCGCTCAATCTCGTTTTATTCGCCCAATATACAGTTAATTTTCATCATTTTTTTTTTCTTATTATATCTCTTCCTTCTAATTTTATAGGAAACTGATTGGTATTTTATTCGTTGATCATTTGCAACTCAAAAGATTGCTTCATCAAACTGAAAAAAAAGCCTACGTACACGCGCGTAGGTAGGCTAACCTAACCTAACCTAACTTAACCTGACCTAACTTAATCTAACCTAACCTAATTTAATCTTTTTACCATGTTTAAGTTAGGTTAGGTTAGCTTATCATGAGCGCTCATGATAAGTTAACCTAACCTAGCCTAACTTAAACATGGAAATATGTTTCTAATTATTTATTAATATTTATTTATACCTAACCTAACCTATTGTTTTTGGTGGTTAGATGAATGAACTGAATTTAAGAAAAATTAGAAATAGAGTGAAACTTTTTATCTTCATTGTAAATAATCAGAATCACAGCATAGTCATTCATATATTCTATGTAAAAATTTGGAATTTAACTTTAAATTTTTATTTCTTTGAGAAATTATGTACTGAAAATGAATCTTTTTCATTTTAATTGGTAAATTTAAGAATTTATCTAACTTTTTTTCTACTCTGTAACAAAATTCAGAAGAGAAATTGTACATTTTGCACTTCATCGAGAAAACTTAGAATTAAAGTTGAGCTCCATATCTTCATGGATAATAATCACAATCAAAGCATAACTTTTTCTATCTTATATGAAAAATTTGGAACAATATTTTAAATTTTGTCATCTCTTTGAGAAAAATCTGAATTGAAGTTGCAAATTTTATATTATTTTATGAAAATCGAATGGATACTATAACCTATTTCATTTTCATTGAGAAAATTCAGAATCAAAATTCAACTTTTCTTTCCCGGGAAAATATTTTGTAAAGAACTTTAAATTTTTTAATCTCTTTGAGAAAGGTCGGATTTGAATTTAAGAAAATTTAGAATTAAAATGAAACTTTTTATCTTCATGTAAAATAATCACAATCATAGTATAACTTTTCCTATCTTTTATGGAAAAATTTAGAACTGAACTTTAAATTTTTTATGTCTTGGTGAACTTAAAACTGATGTGGAAGGTTTTTATTTTCTCTGGAGAAATTAGAATTGAATTATGTTCTTTGGTAAAATTCAGAAGAGAACTTGAACTTTTCTATCTTCTATGGAAAATTTGGAACAGTATTTTAAATTTTTTCATCTGTTTGAGAAAAGTCTGAACTGAAGTGGAAAATGTTTATATGATTTTTGGAAAATAGAAATGATCAATAACTTATTTCATTTTCATTTAGAAAATTCAGAATTGAAGTTGAACTTTTCTTCACTTCTTTGAGAAAAATTAAAAATTGAAGCGAAACTTTTAATCTTCATAGGAAATAATCAAAATCATAGTATAACTTTTCCTATCTTCTATGTAAAAATTTAGAACTGAACTTTAAATTTTTTATGTCATGGTGAACTTAAAACTGAAGTGGAAGCTTTTTATTTTCTCTTGAAAAAATTAGAATTGAATTGTGTTCGTTGGTAAAATTCAGAAGAGAACTTGGACTTTTCTATCTTCTATGAAAAATTTGGAACAGTATTTTAAATTTTTCATCTCTTTGGGGAAAATCTGAATCGAAGCGGAAAATTTTGACATTATTTTGTAAAAAAAGAATTGATCAATAAATTGTTTCATTTTCATTAAGAAAATTAAGAATCGAATTTTAACTTTTATTCTTCAGGGAAAATATTTGGAACAAAACTTTAAATTTTTTCATCTCTTTGAGAAAAATCTGAATAGAAGTGGAAAATTTTATATTATTTTTGGAAAATAGAATTGATCAATAACTTATTTCATTTTCATTGAGAAAATTCAGAATCGAAGTTGAACTTTTCTTTTTCCGGAAAAATATTTGGAACAGAACTTTTAATTTTTTTCATCTCTTTGAGAAAGGTCAGAATTTACTTTAAGAAAATTTAGAATTAAAGTTAAACTTTTTATCTTCATGGAAAATAATCAAAATCAAAATATAACTTTTCCTATCTTCTATGGAAATATTTATAACTAAACATAAAATTTCTCAAATCATGGTCAACTTAAAACTGATGTGGAAGCTTTTTATTTTCTCTGGAGAAATTAGAATTGAATTTTGTTCTTTGGTAAAATTCAGAAAATAACCTGAAGTTTTCTATCTTTTATGAGAAATTGGGAACAGTATTTTAAATTTTTTCATCTGTTTGGGAAAAATCTGAACTGAAGTGGAAAATTTGTATATTATTTTGGGAAAATAGAATTTATCAATAACTTATTTCATTTTCATTGAGAAAATTCAGAATCGAAGTTGAACTTTTCTTCACTTCTTTGAGAAAAATTAAAAATTTAAGTGAAACTTTTAATCTTCATAGAAAAGAATCACAATCATAGCATAACTTTTCCTATCTTCTATGTCAAAATTTAGGACTGAAATTTAAATTTTTTATGTCATGGTGAACTTAAAACTGAAGTGGAAGCTTTTTATTTTCTCTGGAGAAATTTGAATTGAATCGTTTTCTTTGATAAAATTCAGAAGAGAACTTGAATATTCACGATCAAAGTATAGCTTTTCCAATCGTCTATGAAAAATTTGAAACATAACTTTAAATTTTTTTCATCTCTGTGAAAAGTTAGAACTGAATTTAAGAAAATTTTGAATTAAAGTGAAACTTTTTATCTTCATGGAAAATAATCACAATCATAGTATAACTTTTCCTATCTTCTACGGAAAAATTTTGAACTGAACTTTAAATTTTTTATGTCTTGGTGAACTTAAAACTGAAGTGGAAGCTTTTTATTTTCTCTGGAGAAATTAGAATTGAATTGTGTTCATTGGTAAAATTCAGAAGAGAACTTGAACTTTTCTATCTTCTATGAAAAATTTGGAAGTATTTAAAATTTTTCATCTCTTTGAGAAAAATCTGAACTGAAGTGGAAAATTTTTATTTTATTTTGGGAAAATAGAATTGATCAATAACTTGTTTCATTTTCATTGAGAAAATTCAGAACCGAAGTTGAACTTTTCTTCTTCCGGGCAAAAAGCTGTAAAGTATAGTTGTGTGTGAAAAAAGATAAGTACTTCAAATTGGAAAATGGGTTTAGGAGGAACATTAAGACAGTAACTTGCTCTGAAATGGTCTTTGAAAAGCATTTCTTGTTGTTGTGGTATCAAAAAAGCTGTATAGTATTGTTTTGTTTGATATTCATATTTACTTCAATTTGGAAATTTGGCTTAGGAGTGACATTAAGAAATTATCTTGCTCTGAAATTGTCTTTGAATAGTATTTCTTGGTGTTTAGGTATCCAAAAAGCTGTAAAGTATAGTTGTGGGTGAAAAAGATAAGTACTTCAAGTTGGAAAATGGGTTTAGGAGTGATATTAAGAAAGTAACTTGCTCCGAAATGGTCTAAAAAAAGTATTGATTGGTGTTGATGTATCCAAAAAGCTGTACAGTATAGTTGTGGAAGAAAAAGTTAAGTACTTCAAGTTGGAATATGGGTTTAGGAGTGACATTAAGAAAGTAACTTGCTCTGAAATGGTCTTTGAATAGTTTTTCTTGGTGTTGAGGTATCCAAAAAGCTGTAAAGTATAGTTGTGGGTGAAAAAGATAAGTACTTCAAGTTGGAAAATGGGTTTAGGAGGGACATTAAGAAAGTAACTTGCTCTGAAATGGTCTTTGAAAAGTATTTCTTAGTGTTGAGGTAACCAAAAAGCTGTAAAGTATAGTTGTGGGTGAAAAAGATAAGTACTTCAAGCCGAAAAATGGGTTGAGAAGGGACATTAACAAAGTAACTTGTTCTGAAATGGTCTTTGAACTTTATTTCTTGGCGTTGATATATCCAAAAAGTTGCAAAGTATAGTTGTGGGTGAAATAGATAATTGCTTCTAGTTGGAAAATGGGTTTAGGAGGGACTTTAAGAAAGTAACTTGCTCTGAAATGATCTTTGAAAAGTATTTCTTGGTGTTGAGGTATCCAAAAGCTGTAAAGTATAGTTGTGGGTGAAAAAGATAAGTACTTCAAGTTGGAAAATGGGTTTAGGAGGGACATTAAGAATGTAACTTGCTCTGAAATGGTCTTTGAAAACTATTTCTTGTTGTTGAGGGTATTTCTTGGTGTTGAGGTATCCAAAAAGCTGTAAAGTATAGTTGTGGGTGAAAAAGATAAGTACTTCAAGTTGGAAAATGGGTTTAGGAGGGAAATTAAGAAAGAAACTATCTCTGATATGTATTTTGTAAAGTTTTTCTTGGTGTTGAGGTATCCAAAAAGCTGTAAAGTATAGTTGTGGGTGAAAAAGATAAGTACTTCAATTTGTAAATTGGGTTTATGAGGGACATTAGTATAGAAACTTTCTGTGAAATGGTCTTTGTATTTTTTTTCTTGGTGTTGAGGTATCCAAAAAGCTGTAAAGTATAGTTGTGGGTGAAAAGGATAAGTACTTCAAGTTGAAAAATGGGTTTAGGAGGGACATTAAGAAAGTAACTTGCTCAGAAATGTTCTTTGAAAAGTATTTCTTGGTGTTGAGGTAACCAAAAAGCTGTAATGTATAGTTGTGGGTGAAAAATATAAGTACTTCAAGTTGAAAAACGGGTTTATAAGAGACATTAAAGTAGTAACTTGTTATGAAATGGTCTTTGAAATTTTTTTCTTGGTGTTTAGATATCCAAAAAGTTGCACAGCATAGTTTTGGCTGAAAAAGTTAATTGCTTCAAGTTGGAAATTGGGTTTAGGAGGGACATTAAGAAATTCACTTGCTCTGAAATGATCTTTGAAAAGTATTTCTTGGTGTTGGGGTATCCAAAAGCTGTAAAGTATAATTGTGGGTGAAAAAGATAAGTACTTCAAGTTGGAAAATGGGTTTAGGAGGGACATTAAGAAAGTAACTTGCTCTGAAATGGTCTTTGAAAAGTATTTCTTGTTGTTGAGGGTATTTCTTGGTGTTGAGGTATCCCAAAAGCTGTAAAGTATAGTTGTGGGTGAAAAAGATAAGTATTTCAAGTTGGGAATTGGGTTTAGGAGAGACATTAAGAATGTAACTTGCTCTGAAATGTCTTTTTAAATTGATTTCTTTTTTTTGTGTAATAATAATTTATTTATATTAATAGTTGTGGGTTTAAAAAGTTCATTAGTTTACGTTTTAAATGTGGTTGTGGAGTCAGATTTAGGATATAGACATATCTTAAAAGGTCTTTGAAATGTATTTCTTTGCGGTGAGGTATCCAAAAAGCTGTAAAGTATAGTTGTGGGTGAAAAATATATTTAATTCGAATTTTAAAATGGGGTTAGATCGGATAGTGGGTAAGAAGGTGGTTCTGAAATGGTCTTTAAATAGTGTTTTTTGGTGTTGAGGTATCGAAAAAGCTGTAATATATAGTTGTGGGTTAAAAAGATAAGTAATTCATGTCGAAAAACGGGTGGATGAGTGTGAATAATAAAATAAGTTGATCTGAAACGGTCTTCTAAAAGTATTTTTTGGTGTTGAGGTATCCAAAAAGCTGTAAAGTATAGTTGTGGGTGAATAATAGACGTATTTGAAGTTAGAAAATGGGTTGTAAATGCACATCAATTGAGTAACTTGATCTGAAATTGTCTTTCAAATGTATTTCTTGTTGTTTAAGTGATCAAAAAACTGGAAAGTATATTTTAGAATGACAAAGATAAGAACTACAAGTTGGAAAATGTGTTTAGGAGGTATATTAAGAAAGTAAATTGCTCTGAAATGGTCTTTTAAAAGTATTTCTTGGGGTTGAGGTATCCAAAAAGCTGCAAAGTATAGTTGTGGGTGAAAAAAATAAGTACTTCAAGTTGGAAAATGGGTTTAGGAGGGACATTAAGAAAGTAACTTGCTCTGAAATGGTCTTTGAAAAGTATTTCTTGGTGTTGTGGTATCCAAAAGCTGTACAGTATAGTTGTGGTTGAAAAAGATAAGTACTTCAAGTTGGAAAATGGGTTTAGGAGGGACATTAAGAAAGTAACTTGCTCTGAAATTGTCTTTGAAAAGTATTTCTTGGTGTTGAGGGTATTTCTTGGTGTTGAGGTATCCAAAAAGCTGTAAAGTTTAGTTATGGGTGAAAAAGATAAGTACTTCAAGTTGAAAAATGGGTTTAGGAGGGACATTAAGAATGTAACATGTTCTGAAATGTCTTTTGAAAAGTATTTGTTTGTTTTTATGCAAACAAAAATATTAGAAGTATATTTTAGTGTTAAATATGGAATTTATTCAATCATTAAATGTTTATTATTATGTAAATTAATAAATTAAGTTGCTATTAAATTGTATTTTAAATTGATTTCTTTTTTTTGAGGTATCCAAAAAGCTTTAGAGTATAGTTGTGGGTGAAAAAGATATGTATTTCAAGTTGGAAAATGGGTTTAGGAGGGTCATTAAGAAAGTAACTTGCTGTGAAATGGTCTTTGAAAAGTATTTCTTGGTGTTGAGGTATCCAAAAAGCCGTAATGTATAGTTGTGGGTGAAAAAGATAAGTAATTCAAGTTGAAAAATGTGTTTTGGAGGGACATTAAGAAACCAACTTGCTCTGAAATGGTCTTTGAAAAGTATTTCTTGGTGTTGAGGTATCCAAAAAGCTGTAAAGTATAGTTGTGGTTGAAAAAGATAAGTACTTCAAGTTGAAAAATGGGTTTAGGAGGGACATTAATAAATTAACTTGCTCTGAAATGGTATTTGAAAAGTATTTCTTGGTGTTTATGTATCCAAACAGCTGTAAATTATAGTTGTTGGTGAAAAAGATAAGTACTTCATGATGGAAAATGGGCTTAGGAGGGTCCTTAAGAATATAACTCTAACTCAAAATGTATTTGACAAGTACTACTTGGTGCTTAAACATCAAAAAAGCTTTTCTGTATATACGAGGTTAAAATAAATAAGTCAGTAAACTTGGAAAATGGGTTTATGAGGGACATTAAGAAAGTAACTTGCTCTGAAATGGTCTTTGAAAATTATTTCTTGCTGTTGATGTACCCGAAAAGCTGAAAAGTATAGATGTGGGTGAAAAAGATAAGTACTTCAAGTTAGAAAATGGGTTTAGGATGGTAATTATGAAAGCAACATGCTCTGAAATGGTCTTTGAAAAGTATTTCTTGGTGTTGAGGTAACCAAAAAGCTGTAAAGTATAGTTGTGGGTGAAAAAGATAAGTACTTCAAGTTGAAAAATGGGTTTAGGAGGAACATTAAGAAATAAACTTGCTCTGAAATGGTCATTGAAAAGTATTTCTTGGTGTTGATTTATCCAAAAAGCTTTAAAGTATAGTTGTGGGTGAAAAAGACATGTACTTCAAGTTGTAAAATGGGTTTAGGAGGGACATTAAGAAAGTAACTTGCTCTAAAATGGTCTTTGAAAAGTATTTCTTGGTGTTGAGGCAACCAAAAAGCTGTAAAGAATAGTCGTGGGTGAAAAAGATAAGTCCGTCAAGTTGGAAAATGGGTTTAGAGGGACATTAAGAAAGGAACTTGCTCTGAAATGTCTTTTGAAAAGTATTTCTTGGTGTTGAGGTATCCAAAAAGCTGTAAAGTATAGTTGTGGGTGAAAAAGATAAGTACTTCAAGTTTAAAAATGGGTTTAGTAGGGACATTAAGCAATTAACTTGCTCTATAATGGTCTTTGAAAAGTATTTATTTGTGTTGAGGTAACCAAAAAGTTGTAAAGTATAATTGTGGGTGAAAAAGAACAGTACTTCAAGTTTGAAAATTGTTTTAGAAGGTTCATTAAGAAATTAACTTGCTCTGAAAAGGTCTTTGAAAACTATTTCTTGGTGTTGTGGTTACCAACACGATGTAAAGTATAGGTGTGGGTGAAAAAGATAATTTCTTCAAGTTGAAAAATTGGTTTACGAGGGACAATAAGAAAGCAAATTGCTCAAAAATTGTCATATAATAGTATGTATTGGTTTTTATTCATACAAAAACGGTTAAGTATAGTTGTGGATGAAAAATATAAGCTCGTCAAGTTTTAAATTGGGTTTTGGAGGGACATTAAGAAATGATCTTGCTCAAAAATGGTCTTTGGACAGTACTTCTTGGTTTTTAGGCATCCAAAAGGCTGTAAAGTATAGTTGTGGATTAAAAAGATAATTAATTAAAGTTGGAAAATGAGTGTATAAGGGACATTAAAAAATTACCTTGCTCTTAAATGTTAATTGAAAAGTAAATATAGATGTTGAGGTAAACAAAAAGCAGTAATGTATCGTTGTGGTTGAAAAAGATAAGTACTTCAAGATGAAAAATGGGTTTAGAAGGGACATTAAGAAAAAAATTTGCTCTGAAATGGTATCTGAAAACTTTTCTTGGTATTGAGGAATCCGAAAAGCCCTAATGCATAGTTGTGGGTGAAAAAATTAATTGCTTCAAGCTGAAAAATGCGTTTAGGAGGGTCATTAAGAAAGGAACTGGTTCTGAAATAGTCTTTGAAAAGTATTTCTTGGTGTTAAGGTATCCAAAAAGCTGTAAAGTAT
>NW_028300510.1:48815-72164 GCF_049724085.1 Artemia sp. Qi Xiang Cuo
CCGAGTTGGAGGGGTATCAGATTTCACAACACTGTTCAAATAGAACAGTCTCATTCTATTCTTGAACCTTTAAAAAACGAAAATAATTGCCTGAGTTGTGAAACCCATAATTGGAGATTAGTAAAACATTCTTCCTGTCACAGGAAACACATTTACAAGTCAAAGCGCTGGGACGAATTGATACAATTAACATGGTTTTAGCTAACTAAGATAATTTTATTGATGAATTTCCAAGCTTTAAATTGCAAATCGTTTTTTTTTTTTTTAAAATGAATTATTGCATAATAATTTATATTGGTTATAAGTTAAAAGGTAAGTTTTTTATATAAATGAATGATAAGCACTCCATAAATATCATTAATTTTTTTAATGAAAGAAAATTAAAGATCATAGAAAAAAATTTTAAGTTTTTACTAATCAAAATCTTTGAGCATGATAAAATTTTGTCTTATTTTTGAAAATATTTATCGACAAAAAATAATTTATATAATTAAAAAGTATGAATGGACGTATAGATCTGAACTACTTTGCACAAATTGAAGGGGTTCGTGCTCAGTAGGCTGAGCTGAGACAGTGTATAAAGTAGTCCAGTCCCTTATCAACTTCCTTCCAAGTGCCATGGACCTAACGCGGGGGTCAGAGGGCTCTGTCACTGTCAGTTGGGTGCTCGATGCATGGTCTCGATCGTGTGTAACTTTTCCCGCGAATTGTATAACAGACGCTATTGTGTCATGTATTAATTAAGTTTCACCATATCTTGCTTTTTCTCAGAAGTTTTATTATTTAACTTAAATTATACCTTTAAAAAAAAAAACAAAAAATTTATAATGTAGCAAAAATGCATTTTTGGTTTTTTGAAAATAAGTAATTTTATTTTATACATATAAAGTATTGAAAAAACATCTTGATTTCAAAATCAGGGGTTTCGATAGTGGGATGGAGGGCCTTTTATAAACTGCTCCTCCCACCCCCCTACGTCCATGCTTCCGTGACTGTATTTGTAAATTCAAACTTAAAAAGCAGTATTTGCGTTCCTTATTAAACACTCTGGAGAAGAATTGCATGTGACAGTCAAGTACTTCCGTATAGAAAAGCTAAAAATTTTTATTATTAAAATGGTTTATACGGAAAAAATTTTTTTTTTTGAGCAAAGGGGGGGGGGGGGTGTTTCCGAAAAAAATGTAATGCAGTTATAATTAAACGCATACGGGACTGTAAATATTTTCAAAAAACAAACCTAAAAAAAAACCAAAGATATTGATAAAAAAAATAAAACTGTAATAAACAGGAATCTTTTGTAACAATTAATACATTCAAAGAATCAACATTTTATTCTAATCACAATTTAAAGATCGAAAGCTAAGCACTTTTTCAAAAACATCACTAAAAAGGCCACTTATATTTATAAAAATCACACCTAAAAGGCAGACGGGCCTGTAATTATTTTAAAAAACAGTCCTAAAAAAAAGCCACTGATATTGATAAAAATTAAGATTTTGTAAAAAATAATATATTTTTAAAATAGGTAATCAAACAGTGTAAGTAAATAATTTCTTACTTAAATTAATTACAAGACAATTTTTTTTTTGCATACTGGTCTGGAAGTATTTTCAAAAACACCCCTAAAAAAAAAGGTAATTGATATTGATAAAAAGGAAGCTTTTGTAACAATTAATAAATTAAAAAATCAAAATTTTATTATAATCACAAATTACCGATCGAAAGATGATCAATTTTTTCAAAAAAACATCTAAAAGACACAGTGATCTCTAGACAAAATAAAAATGTAAATTTCAACATATAAGAGACTGAGAGGTTTTTTTCAGCTCATAAAAAAAACATTATTATAAGTAAACTTATTTATAGCGTAAGGAAATAATTTCTTCATTAACTTAATGACAATTTATATTTAATATAATAATGAGAATATTTTTTAATCACAAAAAATTTCATAGTATTATCCATTTTTCTATGTAAATGCTTTTTACAAAAAATTACTGTAATCTCGATTATAAACTATTAAAAACTAATTGAGAATCAAATATGAAACATGAATATATACAAAAATAATTTAATAACAACGAAACAATACGTGATGGTGTGGGTTTATCACCAAAAAGACATTGAACTTCGAAATTGAGTCATTCCCCTGGCAAAGAGTGTAATGACCCGTAGAATAGGACTACCAGAAAAAACTGGAAGGAACATAAAGTCGTAGAAGTATAAGGCTATGTGAGAGGATACTCACTCTCTTTGAAAGGGTGTAATGACCTGTAGAATAGGACTACCAGAAAAAAACCTGTTTGGTACGTGGGCGTTGTAGAATAATATTACATTTCCTAGATGTCTGGTAGAATAACATGATATTTGCTATAGGTCTGGTAGAATAACATAGTATTTGCTATATGTCTGGTAGAATAACATGGTATTTGATATATGTCTTGTAGAATAACATGGTATTTGCTATATGTCTGGTAGAATAACATGGTATTTGCTATATGTCTGGTAGAATAACATGGTATTTGCTATATGTCTGGTAGAATAACATGGTATTTGCTATATGTCTGGTAGAAATAGTACCTTACATTCCACTCGCCCATAAGGGGAGGGGGCACCAGCCCCCCTGCTGCGAATTAAATTTAAATGCTGGTACAGATATAGAATAATATTAATGTTAATTAACTGTAACATTATAATAATAATGTTTTTTAATATTATTAGTATTTTTGACAAAAGTGTGAAAAATGCTATAATGGACATTTTTTTTTTTTATTTAACTTTTGCAAAAGACAAAAAATATTCTATAACAACAAAAAACATGATAATTACTATAGAAAAATGTGAGTAAAATAATGATGAACTATACCCAGGGGAAGTGGGAGACATACGCGTATCAGCTAAGAGGACTCCCCTTTAAGAATAATTGGAAAACTGTGACCGTGTTTTCACCCCGCCTCTTGAAGTTTGAAATTGTTTTAGCCTAAGTGTGCAGAAGTAAAAACGGTACTTGTCCGTTATGTAAAACACACTCGAGAATTTCGATCGTGAATGATGCGAACATGAGACAAGAAACTTGTCAAGCAACTTTTTTATACCAGTCCATTTGCTTTGGCTCGGTTGGACAAGAAAGTGTAGCTATATGTCACTTAAGTCGGTAGTTTTACATAAAGTAAAGAGGTAGAGAAAGTAATTTTAAGGTATAGACAGATCTCTGTTAAGTTTATTACTACTATTAACACTTATGTGTGCCCACCTTCACCCCCCATCCCATTGGAATAGAAACTTTAAGTAAAACTGGGTGTTAAACTCTACGCACCGGGCAGGACTGCCCCTAAGGGGGGGGCACCAGCCCCCCTGCTGCTACTTCACATTACACTAGTTTAAATTTTATTTAGACGCTTTATATTTTTATACCCTCACTATCCATGTATTGTGTTTTAGAGAAATATACCTTGTTATTTTTTACGTGGTGTTTTCTTACTCATTGTAGACAGAAGTGGAGCACCCCCCCCCCCCTGACAATTCTTTCGTCCCAATCAGTTAACCATTTGGGTCAAAGATACGCGCCTTTAAGAGGCACCATTAAGGGGGGGCCCTCGCCCCCCTGCTCATCCTTACATTTAACATATGTTCAAAATTCAGAATAATGTGAATTTTAAATAAATTGACCATTATAATAATAATAATGTTTTTTTATATTGTTAGTATTTTTCAAAATGCAACTCTTATCATTGTACTAATGGAACATATTTTTTGTTCTTTTCATTTTGCAAGAAACAACAACTACTATATAAAAACAAAACATGATAAGGAATATCGACACATCTGATTAAAATAATGATGAACTACACACAGGGGGATGAGGGAGAACTACGCGTAGTAGTTCAGAGGACTCCCCTGTCAGAATAATTTGAAAACTGTGACCGTGTTTTCACCCCGCCTCTTGAAGTTTGAAATTGTTTTGGCCTCAGTTTGCAGAAATAAAAACGGTACTTGTGAATTCTGTAAAAAACACTCGAAAATTTCGATCGTGAATGATGCGAACCTGAGACACGAAACGTGTCAATAAACTTCTTTAGGCCAGTCAATGAGCTTTGGATCTGTTTTTATATAAATTTGATATCTCTTTCAATCACGTCTAGTGTTTTTATGTTTTTTTTGTGTAATGATTTCCATTCTGTCGTCTCTTAGCGTCTTTACCCCCACCCCCCACGGGCACTCAATCGATAAACAAGTTGGGGCAAATCTATTTAATTGTATTAATAAAAAAATACTATAAAAAATTTTTTATATATAATTTTTTTTAATTTTAATAAAATAGTATCATAATTCTATCTGATGATTACCTTGAGTACGATGTGATAGTGTGCTTAGCTAAGTCTAGACTACCAAGTCATATTCTCGCTATGATTTTAATGCATTGATATCTATACCTGAATTAGTAAAATAATAGATTTGTTAAAATAACTTAAACAAATTACTAAAATACGATATTTAAAGATTGATACAATCGTGTATTTTTAAGAATTTTTTAATAAAATTTTAAAAAGCACTAGATGCGAAAATTGTTGCGATGACTTCAATGACGTAAGAGTAATAAATCACTATCCAAGAAACAGTTACAAGATACAATAGACACGTCAAAACCAATACACAGTTGAAATTGAATAAAAAGTTGTCGGTACATAACTATTATAAAAATTTTTCTCATAGTGAACTAATACGACGAAAAAGAAAAAAATAAACGCTTTAACATACTAAAATAATAATTATATAAAAACAAGAAATGCTGCAAAAAAAATTAAGGGACAAAAAAAAAGAGTATAAACTAATGGATTATATAAAATTTTGAAAAATATGGATTTTACAACACAGGTATCAAGACAAACTTAACGAAAACACTATATAACTTAATCTGCTGAAATATGAGTTCAGTACACTTACAGGGACAAGTTCAGAAGAATTTAGCCTAAATAATCTGTATGGAGGAGCGCATAGTTTTCTTCAGAAGTGATATTTTCGTTGATGATATGCTTATAAAAAAAATAGTCTTTTCAACGTCATTAAAATTTACTGGAGTACACTTAGGAAAATTTTCGTTTTCTGAAAAGATAAATTAATTAGTGCTTCAGCTAGTGTTACGTTCTTTTTTATTTCTCATGTCATGAATATTTTCCTTTAAGATGATCTTTTTGAATTAAACTCGGATATATATAGAGAGAGAAAAAGAAAATCTTAACGTGACTTTTTCGGCAGATAAAATGGTAATTTTAGCAAAACAAGTAGACATGAGTGACGATATTTATCTTCATGGGACCCACTGAGAGCTTAGAAGATAATACTCACTTCAAAGTAAGTGAGGGGATATTGGGAGCTATCTAAAACTACCAAAATAGGAGGGAGCTTACCACAGACGCAGCAGGCGTTTGTTATTATTAAATCTTAATGTTATCCATAAATACATATTTTAAACGTAAATGGTACAGTTGTTTAATCAAGACATAAAAAAGAATTTTTACAAAAATAAAAGATAAAATATAAGTACTGAGTAATGACGAAGTCAACATAATAAGAAGACTTCTTTATTAGTGTTTTAATTTTTAAGTATGCTCCTTTATTGAAAGTAGTTTTTTTTTTAATTTTTAGTTAATAAACTTAGTAAAATAATCCACATAAATAACTTGTAAGTTCCAGGATCCAATTGTCCAACATCACAATACACCCCCCCTAAAAAAAAACATTTATAGTAGCACCTCCACATTTCCGTCTCAGATCTTATATCCGGGCAATATACCTTCATTGACACAATGGAATCGGGGAATATTGTTTAAGATAAACAATGCCCCTGAAGATATTATATCCAAGATAAAAGTATAAGAAAACACAAATTATTATTCTCTACCGTTATTAATAATCATACTACGACGAAGTCTGAATAATTTCAAATAACTATTGCCATATGTAAACATAGGGTAAAGTTCATAACTTTCAACCCTCCCCTAGGGACTTTGGGGTAATAAGTCATCCTAGAAAACATATTTATTATATTTTAGACCGTGCTGAACAAAATGGCTATCTCAAAATTTTGATCGGGTGACTTTGGAGAAAAAATCAGCGTGGGAGGGGGCCTAGTTGCCTTCCCTTTTTTGGTCACTTAAAAAGGACACTAGATAATGTTATGTTATTTTGTATAATTTCTCTCACAATCTTTGATATCAAAGGTGTAGACAATATTGATAGAAAAATAACTTTTTATGATAGAAAAATAACTCTCAAAGATATTATTTAAAAACTATTAATATAGTCCATAACAGATGTTACAATAAAATTAAAGACACGGCAATTGTAATATTCATTTACATTAACTTGCATTTTTAATCATTGAGGTTATTTCAGACGGAATGGGGGGGGGTGTAAGTTATAGTGACAAAAAGCACAACAGATGGAACAATTACGGTGGTAAACGTTTAAACCTCGGGAGAGAGGGTGGCTAAGGGGCAGTAACGGTATTAATTCCGTTTGTAAAATTATATTCTTTCATTAATTAACTATTTTAAATTTTATAAAATGCCTTTCTTTTTTATTTAACAACAAACTTTTAACAAGTTACTATAAAAAGATATAATGTCACGCATTAAAAAAAAGAAAAAAAAGGAAAAAAAACAAAAAAACTGAACTCGCACCACTACTTTAAAGATTCAGAAATGAAAACATAAATAACCAACATTAATATTACTTACTTTTGGGTTAACTTATAGATACATTGATATTAATGTATTTAACGATACCGTGATCATGCTAACGGTTGCGTGTATGCCTAAGGGTCCACCTCCGTGGAGCACCCCCCCCCCCACAACCTAAAACTTGATGCGAACAATTCAGTTAAACATTTGTGTCGAAGCAAATCGCCTGGCATGGGCACCCATAAGGGGGGGGCACCAGCCCCCTTCCCTGCTGCTTAATAAACTTAAAATCTTGTAAAGAGATTGATTATTTTTTATTTTGTTTAACTGTAACATATTTAGCCTCCTTTTAAATTAATTTATTTTTTATTTAGAATCTTTTCGTGTGTCTGTGAGATCCGGACTTGTGCGGGGGACCGGCCTCTCGCCCTATCTTGGCGTCACTCTATATTTTAAAAATTAATACAATAATAAAAAAAAAAATCAAAAAGAGAAAAATCTTATTTTTATTATATATTTGAATTTATGGTAATATATGACTAATTTTTCAGTTTTCACTGAAATTTTCACTTGATTTGGGAAAATTGGTTCCAACTTGACACGTGTCCTCCAGAATTTTGACGAAATTAAGCCAGTGTGAAGACTTTCTATATTTTCGTAGAAGATCACATTGAGTTTAATACTCAACTTATACTTACTGCTAGTAGTACTGCATAAGGACACTATTGTAAAAGTAAAATAATTAGTTTAAATGGTTTATTTTCCCATCTCAGACAGTAATCACTGTTCAAACTATTTAGTTCATGTAATTATCCAAACTCCTGTACGATGAGCTGTTCAATACTATGACCCGGGGAGACAATATTTTATTGTTCTTAGTTTTATTTAATCAGTAAATAATCTATTTTTTGTATATTAAATAGTATAAATGTTTTTATTAAATAAATCTATTTACAATATTAAACAAATAATAGTAAACCCATGAAAAGTAAACCACTTGTTTCTAAAAGAAGAAAAAAAAACTGTCGCTAAAAAAGAAGTTTTCTTTTTATATGTTTACTCTGATTTTTTATAATATTATGTAATAATTTTTTTTTAACACTATCATTTTTAATGAATTTTGATTATACTTAAAAAGCACTGAATATTTTAGGATCAAGATGAAAAGTGCACCACCAGAAACACTATAACACCACCGGGATTGCAAGGTCTGAGAACCACAGTGAGTAGAAACACAATCGGTCATCATGAAAAAATAATTATAAATTTGTAACCAAGTATTCAGCGAGGCGTCTCCATTTGTATTTCGACCAGAAAAATTTTATTTAACGAAGAACATATATTTATTAAAAAATAATATTATCTAAAAAAATTAAGTATTAAAATAAACTTGAGTGTTAGACAAAACTAAATATTAATACAGAAGATTACGTAACACTCGTAGCTTTTAATTCAAGTTTAACCTTGTAAAGTGCTAGTTCCTTTACCTGATTTCCCGCACTGTTGTTCTTATCTCTATTAAATACGATATTTTAAGACTTCAATCATTACATTCTACTATTTTAATTCTTTTGATAATATATTATTATTCATTAGCTCATGTTATATAAACATTAATAGTTGTATATTGGTTAGATACACATTCTTTTTTTATATATAAATATAATCAAAAAAAAGAAGAATAATACATACCTTAATCACATCATACCAAAATTAAGATATATTAAAAAAAAAACTCTAAAAACTGGAAACAAACCAGAGAGTACTATTACATGCATAAAAAATTAAAATTTAAGTTGCATCAGTGAGCCACCTAAGTAATATGATATTTGAATTGAATAAAATATTTAAATGTTTTTTCCCAGGCACACAGACCTGGTCCTCAGAGGGTGTTTATTTGATTAGAATTTGAAATTTCTAGTGCTCTATTTCTAAACTAAATAAATTATAATTATAAATTTTAAATAAATTGTATAATTTATAATTTTTATATTTTTGGATTTTATTGAAGAAAAAACAGTTTGTATGATTAGATTCATACAAGAATGGTGATACCAGCTTAGATGCTTCTCAGTCCAGTTATTCGATTTACCATATTCGATGTACCAGCTTGGCTGTCTGGTTATTTATGACTTGGTCAACACTACTCATCAGACATCACTGTTAAGTACCCGTTACCAATTGTACCACCGACAAAACTACCGGCCCCCCCAAAAAAATTGATGGTCAAAACTCCTCACTAAATTATTAGAGCATACTAATTTTCCCCATAACTAACTAAACTCCATGAAAAACGTTTATATACTTTTACCTAAAAAATAACACGGCAGCCAGTCTGAAACTTAATAAGCAGTCCCTTATCCCATTGCTTAAAAAATTTTGAAATTCACCCTTCGGGACAAGATAATTCCTGATGGGTATAGATTATACAGAAACTAATGTTTTAATAGTTACATTTGCATTACTATCATACAAACAAGGTTACAAATATTCCTAACATTTCCCTATGACTTTTATCCTTAGTGGGTTGACCAGGGTCTTTTTCGTCGTCACATCGAATATATTTTAAGAATATCCGTGCTTTACTTATTTAACTACTCATAAAAAAACCGTACTTAAATAAATTACATGTAATTTATATAACATAAAATCGAGTTAAAGCATTATTATTTTATTAGATTTGTATTAAAATTTTTTACACAAGAAACGACACCAATTTAAAAAAATACACAAAACAAATTACATAACTTGCTACCACTTCGAACCTTTAAGAGTTATAATATTAATTAATATTATAATTGTTATTGAAAAAAAAGTCTTAACAATTAAACAGATAGAAATTAATTTAGACTCAAGACATTACCATATGTTTTGTTGTTAAACCAAATTTTAATTAATAAATATTTTTTCTTTATTCTTTTTTTCGTTTTTTTTTTCCAATACTAAATACAGAAAAGAATTGTTAACATATTAATTTTCAAAAAACAAAAAACTAAATTTAAATAAAGCTATTTTCCCAGTTGCGGTGCCCCCCTCCCCCCCCCCCGGTTGGCGGCGAATACCGTTGCCGAGGGGAGCGTGTCGAGAGAAGTAGGGGGGTGTATCTGTTAAAAAATCAAAAAAAATATCATTTTAATTGCGTTTTTAAGTAATTTAGTAAAATAAATCCCTTTTGATTTTAGGGATAACAATTTTGTCGAAAAAAAAAACACCCAAATACCACCAACAAAAAAAAATGGAGATTTCGTTAAATTTTTTGAAAAATGTAAAGAATCCCCCCCTTGGTTTTTGGAAATAATCAAAATAATTAAAAAAACAAGGTGTGTGTTTCGTGTGTATTTATTTTATTTTTTGAAAATATAGAAGACCAGAAATGAGGGGGGGGGACAGACCGAATATTGTGATAATTTTAAAAGAACCTTAAATTTGCTATTATATTAAAAACAAAAAAAATAAATCAAATTAAATATAGTTTGGAAGAGGATTAAGAGATTTTTATTTATTGAAATAGTTATTATCAATTATTAAGCAAAAAGTAATTAATGTTTTTGGCTTATATAAATAAATAAATTGACATAAAGGATAACAAAATAATATGGAAAATAATACAAATAATATCTACAGCATTATATATATATATATATATATATATATATATATATATATATATATATATATATATATATATATATATATATATACATGGGCGTAGGCAGCATCTTGTGTAGAGGGGGCAGCCGCTTCTGTGATGGAGAGGGGAGGGGTCTTACTAAGAAATCCCGAGGCCCGGTGAATATATATTTTTATAAAATATTCAATATATATTTAGCTAATTATCGGTCAGAAACAATATATATGTTATACTATTAAATAAACAGTATCAAAAAATAAACAAACTATACAATTTCCAGAACAAAAACTAACACAAACATATAGTTGAAACAAATAACAGAATAACCAGCCTTTTTATATAAAAAATTATAACAATAAAAAAAATAAAAATATTAAAGCGATTCACACTACAGATAAACCGATTGCGCTTTGAGACTGTCACAAGATTATACTAATCTGACTATTTTAATATTCTGTATTTATTAGTGTCTGAGATTTATTAATAAAATTACAAAAAATATTAGAGTGTATAAGGATTTATTAAGACTCAATCTGTAATCTTGTTAATTTATTTATGACAGACTAAGAATAATTAAGAAGCATAGATATCTCGCGGTTCAAACTCAAAGTTTAGGATAGGGTTAATTTATAGTTATTTGAAGCGTAAGATACTTTAATTATTCTCTAGTTTTATGTTATTATTTTATCTCCTTGATTGATATCTACCTCAAAGTCCATCATAACTTGATTAAAGTAAACATTACTAAACAAGTAGTCCAACAGTGTGCTATGACTGTTTATGCTGTGTAAATAGAATATATAAAGATTGTATGCAATCTTAAATCGCAATTCTTTGTTATTTCTGAATTTTTATACTCCTGTCAGAACAGTAGTTTATCTAAATTTAAATTTTGTTATATTAAAATTCATTCAAGATAAAACGCTTAAAAGTATAAAAGAAGATACCAGAAAGAAAAGTGGCTGTGACCCAAAATAAAAGAAAACATTAATTGTCACTGTCTTATTCTACAAGAAGTCAATTGGGTTCTCTAGAAGTGCCTTGAATATCACAAGAGGATCGCTGCAAGACTACATAAAAAAAAGTTGAGACTCTGAAGATACTCCTAGAAGTCTTGACTTACATTTCATTTCAACATGTAATAACACATGATAAATATTTACAGAGGAACAAAAAAAAGAACTAAAACCTTACTTGAAAGCGATGTCTGATATGCTTTCGACTGTAGTCCCACAGAAGCGTGTAAATTTGCATACACTTATGCCCTTATTAAAAGTATAATAGTACTGGATAGCGGAACTGCAAAGGCAGTGGATATATATATATATATATATATATATATATATATATATATATATATATATATATATATATATATATATATATATATATATATATATATATATATATATATATATATATATATATATATATATATATATATATATATATATATATATATATATATATATATATATATATATATATATATAAACAATATCGTAATAAATTAATATAAAAGGTTAAATGAAAGACTGATAAAATAATTAAAGATAAATAAACATATATATATATATATATATATATATATATATATATATATATATATATATATATATATATATATATATATATATATATATATATATATATATAAACAATATTGTAAAAAATTAATATAAAAGGTTAAATGAAAGACTGATAAAATAATAAAAGATAACTAAAAAAAGTGGAATTACTCACAAAATGAAAGACATGGATATCAGTACTAACAAAAATTTAATAAAAACAAAATATATCTTAATAGTTTAAGATATTCTTTCATTGTCAAAACGATAATTTAATATAAAAACAATACTTCTATTTAACTTGTCATTCTTTCAACTTTTATTGTTTTATACTGTTCAGACCCGTTTATAAAATACATAACGTATTAGTCACAATCATCCGTTTACTTAAAAATTTAATTTTATTAAGAACTATTTCAAACAATATGTAAAATACATTCGTTTTTATAAAGAAGTTATCAATCTCCACAAATAAACCAGGTGTATACCTGCAGTAAATTATACTTAACAATTTCCCAACCGCATGAGGGAAGTATGGCTCACACCACCACAACCGAGTTATCTGCAATAGACTAAAAACTTAATAGTTTTTTACTAAAAACCAATGAACATTCTATTATAAGAACGTTCTATACTTAGCAGGAGCCGTTCTGAGAACCAAGGCCCTTCAGAGAGTATCGAGACTATCCATTCCTTATTAGAAACGTAGTATTTATGAAAGAATCAAGTAAGAATATACACACGAACAACTGGTAAAATGAAATATCACTATCGTATTTAAAGCGGACACTATGGAGTCAATATCATATCAAGAGTCACAATTTATAAATGTGCTGCTAGAATAGGCGTTTAAAAGTCGTGTACTTTATGTTTGTTGTATGTTACTTACCATATAATTTGTATTTACCTCTGGTTTTGGTTTTGTTTTAAAATTCATTAATATTAATTTATTTTTTGGAAAAATAAAATTTAAATACTAAACCTATAAATAACAAACATTAAGGTTTATTTATATATTATAACTAATAAGATAACATTGAAAAGAAATAAAAAACAACTGATCGATTTTATTTGGTTCGGTTCCTTAAGATATTGTTCTGTAATTTAAAAGTATGGAACATATACGTTTTTTCTAAAATTATTTAACATATAATTTGTTTACAGATTATTGATTATATTACTAAGACATACATAATATATTCAATTTATTGAAAAAATTGTTATTAGTTCCATAACCACATATCACATACTATAAAAAAATTTTACAGTTAGTTCATTAAAGTGAGTTAATTACACAATCTATTGTTGTGTCTTAACCTGATACTAAAATATATGAAGTTTTAGATTCAATCACGAAGCTAATTTCGTTCTGTCTTAGGACAGATCCTGGAATCCGGCTAAAAGTAATGCTTTCTCACAAGTCACGAAGCCTCAAAAACTTGGGATATTAATATTGCTATATTTGAAGTATTAAAAATAATTAATATTCAATACAACGAAAATTAAAAAATAATTGAAACAATTTAAGGTGATATTTTAAAAAAAACGGGAAGCTTAGAAAAACAACATTTTTTTTTTTCTGAAAAGAATACATAGGAAAAGAAAATTAACAATACGGTCTCACATATTATATTTCGAAATTAAAAAAACTAGATTGAACAACTTATATAATTAGAAAATAATAGTTATTGTCTATTGTATATTTTTATTTTTTTATCATATTTACATTTTTCGTATTTTTTTATTTATCTTGTTTTTAATTATATAAGATCAACAACATAGGTATATTTACATTGTAATTCTTTTTACGTTTAGTTTTTTAGCATTTTCTGTAACTGATTTTATTCTTTTATATTATTCTTTAAAAGTATAGTTTTCCTTACAATATTACTGAACTGAAGATAAATTTTAAAAAAGAATAAAATGAACTAAGATTTTCAAAAAAAAGTAGCACTATCAACTACAACAACCGTTGATGACCGGGTTACTTTTAGACTTCCCATAATCCCACCCGAAGTATTAAAGTATGGGTTAAAGCGCCGAAAACGAGGTCTATGAAACAAGATAAAAACTTATTTGGTGGAGTAAAACACCCAACGGTGGTTCTCTTTCTATTCGAAGATACGGCAAAAGAGAATATAAGCAAAGAACTTCCGGGCGGAAATTAACGCGACACAAAATTACTTCCCCGATAATTATTAGTACTTACAAAATAACTTCAGTATATATTACAAAAATTTTGTTCCCTTTTTTTACAATGACCGAAATAAAAGCAGAGTTTTTTTATAAAATATCACCTGGATAGAAAAAATTTCTGGTAGAAGAGAAGTTTATTTGAATTTTAGTTTAATTTAGTTTTGTGTTAATTGGTAATAAAAATCTAATATTTGTGTGAATATTTTAGAGGTTTTGTTTCACAATTCTTTAAAATTAATTTAAATTTTTTTAAAAAATAATTTTTAACTCTATAAAAAGACATAAAGAAAAGTTAGTTTAAGGATGTTAATACAAAAAAAAATAAAATACGGAAAAAAAACAACAAAAAATGTTCTTTATTTCTTTGCACTTTTACAAAATTAGTTTGTATGTAATTTTAAAAAGTAATTTTTATAGAATAGTCTTCTAAAAGGATTTTATAGCTTATATTTGTTTATTTTATTATTTATATTTATAATAATTAACTATTAATTAAAAAAAACCTTCTTTAAACCCTTTTTCTTATTAATATAAATAATGATAAAAGTATACACTACAAACGTCAACAACCATGATACTGTTATGTAATGACGTCCTTCCTATAAATAATCGAAAATAGTCTCTCTTTCGAGCTGTTTCGTCCCCCTCCCTCCCCACCACCCGAGTAACCAGATTTTTTTTTATTATTATATTTTAAGGCTGCACAGTGATTGACTACTGGGGGGAATTGTAACTAAAAAACCGCGCCCCCCCAAAAAAAATTGTTACCATGTGAGTTACATTGTAAATGCTGAGGATACATGGGTTATAAAAATTTATTATTAACCCTTATTATTCAAATCTATAAAAACTTATGTTATTTTATATAATTAACAAATTAACTTCAGTTATATAGTTATAAAGTAATTTTTGTTAAACACACAAGAATATATAAAAAAAAAGAAGAAATTTATTAAAACACATTAATTTTATTATAACCATTAATTATTTGACTGACCCGGAACATCAATGAAATAAAATTTGAGATGAGCGAATTGTGCACTAGGATGTATTCATTATTAAAGATAATGTATTCTTTAAGCAATAGAAGCTTGCTTATCAATCAAAATAAATAAAAAACAAGAGCTTTTGAACATTATATACTTGCTTTATGAACAAGAAGGAAAATGTAAGACAAAGCACATGAAAAAAGAAGTACATCTCTTTAAGATACTGTGAGGAAAACACATTGCCTATTATAAACAACACATTTTTTTTTCTTAACTGAAGAAATAGGGCAAAAAAATGAACTAGACTTTAACTTTTATTTTTAGAAAGTTAAAAAAATATAATTAACAGATTATATAACTAAACAAAATTTTACTGGACGTGTTTATAATTTTAATTTGTTACTATATTTATCTTTTATATATATTTTTAAATTTCTGTTTTTTAATAATTTAAGATTAAAAAAACATATCTATTTATATTGTCTTTCTTTCAAATTTTATTGTTTTATAATTGTCAGTAAATATTTTTAAATATTTGTATTGTTATAAGAAAGAATATGCGTAATGACAAAAGTAATTTTCTTAATATAAATTTAAAAAACTTTATAAATGACATAAGTTTTTCAAAAAAAGTATAAGGAAAAAATAAACAACCATTGGCAGAACTTAATTCCAGTCGACTTCCTATCCGAATCTCAGCATGCGTTAATTCTGGGGCAACCCGCCGCACACGAGATCTAGTCACCATTAGACCACATCAATTTGTTTAGAACAAAAAAACCAGTCGGTGCTATTTCAAGGAAATAATAGACGTCAACTGATAAGTGAGTATCAGTTCGTACTGTAGGAGATTAAAGAGACTCACAATTAATTCAACTAAAATGAGTCGTGCTGACAAACACCATGAATTATAGAGACAACACATAATGTTCACTTTATTGAAAACTACAGCAATTCAATCAGAGTTTTTTTAGTAAAGAGCACCTGGCGATACAACCGTTAGATCGTGGAGTAGAGAAGTACATTGTTATATTAATTTAATTTTTGTTTGTGGTAGGCGGGAATTAAAATATAATATGTGTTTAAATCTGTTCTTGTTTGTTCTATAAAATACAATAATATTAATTTATTTTTTTTTAAAATATATTTTATAAATAAAAAAAAATAAATAAAAAAAATTTTTTTTTAATTAATTATAAACCATATATCGTAACTTCGAAAAAAAAAACAACAAAAAATTATTATAATCTCATTCGTCGGTTAACCATTGTTTTGGGGGTCAGTTTAAAAAATTATAATTATTTAAACTATAGATCCTCCCAATTGAGAAAGTCCCCATGGTATTCGGTCACCTCAGAATTGACTAGGCCGTGGCCCCGTTATGGGGTGGCGATATTCATATAATTAAAGCCATAAAATTAATTGTAAACATTAATTAAAAACTGTGTAATTTTAAAAGAATTGAATAAAAATGACTATAAAAAAAAGAGACAGGGAGTCACTTCCCATTAGTTATTTAGCAAAAAACGTTTTGTGACTGTCACAGATCATAAAAACTCTAACTTGGTAACTGAACTAACGAAGCACATTTATTTATTTATTAGTCCTGATACTGGAATACGGCTGCAAGTCAAGCTTTCTTTCAACTAAAAATAAATAAAACATAGGAACATATAAAAAATAAAGACTTACAGTATTAACATTAAATAAAAGTAATGAAACAGAAATATAAAAAAGACGGAACAAAAATAACTATGCGTGTCGGAACACACATTGAATATCTTAAAAACTCCTTTTATTTTTTTTTGACAAAAATAACTTGTACATTAAAAATAAACCTTCTATTAATAATTTTATTTTTATTCATATAAAAAAATATAAATACAAAATTAAATAACACAAAATAAAAATTACTTTAATATTGTCTTTGTTTCATTTTTTCTAATATTTATATGTTATATATATTTGGAAATTTCTGTTTGTTCAGAAGTTAAGATTACCAAAACATTTCTATTTACCTTGTCAGTCTTTCAAATTTTCGTTTTTGAGCATGTTCAGTCCCGAATGTTAAACATTGATAGTATTCTGAACCAGCATATGTTTAATGACAATATGACTTACCTACAGATAAATTTTAAAAAAGAATTAAATGAACTAATTTTTTCAAAAAAAAGTAGCACTCTCCAAAAAAACACCAGGTGCTGACCTTGATTCAAGCAGTCGTCCAAGCCTCAACAAAGCCGGCTTTAAGTCTTTGGCACCCCTAAGCCCAAGAGTTATAGGCACCCATAGACCAAAGTAATTTGTGGAGAAACACCAAAAAATTAGAGGATAGTTGAAGGCCTGAATAGAAGGCAACTGATAAGTGATGAACCGAAAGTAATTTAAGAAATGCAAGCGACACAAAAGTAATGCACCTAAAATGAGTAGGGCTGACACCCTCCATGCGTTCTAGAGACCACACAAAATTTGCTCTTTACTGAAAACTAAATGCTTTAAATAAGAGGTTTTTTAGTTAAGAGACCCTATAGATTCACAATTCAGATAGGTTAGGCGATCATATCATGTTAAAATTCATTTAATTTATGGTTGTTGGAAGCTTCAAATAAAATATAATTTTTGTTTTAATATTTTCTGGGGGGTTCTTTTAATGTAATTAATAATAATTTATTTTTTTTTAAAATATAATTTTTAATTAAAAAAAAATAAATTATAAAAATTAATTTTAATGTATTTATAAAAAATAAGAATATAAATCGGAAAAAAAAACAACAAACCAATTTTTTTATCCATTGCTGCTTTTACAAAATATCTGTTTATGTAATTTAAAAGTAACTTTGATATAATGGGTTTCTACATTAATTTTAAATAAACTTTTTTGTGTTTTATTACTGATCTGAATAATAACTAAAAAAAAAAGTACAAACCCGTATAGAAAAAATATGTCTGACTTACCTAACTAAATATAAAATTATAAAATACCACATTCATCATACTTCATCTAGATATTGAATGACCTCTGACAGTGAAATAATTGAACACAGTCTCTCTGTCGTCATGTCTCGTCCCCCCTCCCGACCCCCTCACCCCCGTAAAAGAATTTTTTTTATTTTAAATTTTACAGGAGTTACAGTTTTGTTAAACTTTGGTGATTTGTAGATAGTTCTACGGGCACCTCCCCCCCAAAAAAAATTTTTACCAGGTGAGTGACATTGGCCAGTCTGAGGTTGCAGGGTGTCTTAATAGGTAATTATATATACTTATTCAGTTTATATCTACACAAATATGATAGTAGATATTAATACTAACTGAAAGATGTATTTAAATTTATCAATACCTCCTTAGAACAATAAAATTAATATATAAAAAAAAGAATACCTTGATTTCATAAACTTTATTAAATTATCAACTCAATTTCCTTGACGTTTTCAAAATTATAATAACATCTGTGTCTAGGGATCTTATCTACAATTGCCAGCTTATTACTATCGTATACATTAGCCTTGATTCTTTATTATCGTCAACATGTATCATAAATAAACATAACTACTACCCCTAGACTTTTAAAAAATAAATAAGTGATATATGAACAAGAATTAAAATTCAATGAACAGAACAATAAATTATAATTAAAAAAATTTAATATATTTTTAGTAGAACAGATGCAATAGTATAAACAATACATTTTTTTTTTCTTCCCAAAAGACATAGTGAAATAAAATGAACACAACTTGGACTACTTTGATTTTTAGACATTTAAACAACTATAATTACAAAATTAAATTCATTGATAAAATATTGAATGCAAGATCGTATAAATTTATGCTGTTATTATATTTCTATTTTATATATATTTTTACATGTATTTGTTACAATAGTTTGATATTAAAACAACTGTTCTATTTCCATGTTAATTATTTCATCAGTTAGGGTTTTACACTGTTATGTTCATTTTATAAGCAATATACATCCTTTATACTATTACTCAGTGTACTTACAAAATGGATGTTATGATTTTTCATGTTAAGAAAAATTTAAAATACCTAATTTTTTCAAAAAAAAAGTAGAACTAGCCACAACAAAACCCTTTTACTACAGTCTTACAGGCTGATTAACCTCAACAAACCTTAACGAGTCACTTAGTGGTAACAACTCCTCAAACGAGTAATACTCACAAGACTACACCCTAGAATTTTGGGGAAACACCCAAACATTCGAGGCGAGTTGCATTAATTGCGCTAATGATCCAGTGACTAGAGGACACAATCTGCCGGAAAGAGATGCAAGAGACGCGCAAGAACTGAACATAAACTGAGGAGGGCTGAACCACGCCATGAAGTGGAGACACAAACCAGACATATGAATTGACTGACCTAGAAATTCATTCACTTTGAGCTATTTTATAACAGCTATATTATTTAGTAATTGGGGATATAGTGGAGTCTATCATTTTAGTGTCATTTAAATTTTGGAGTATTTTTGAATTAAAATCTTATTTTTATGTAACTATAGTATAGGTTTTGTTTTTAAATTCTTTAAAAGTAATTTATGTTTTTTTTTTATATATATTTTAATTAAATTAAAATTAATAATAATTATTTATTTTTTATAAGTTATTATAAAAAAAAGTAAAAAACGGAAAAAAAACACAAAAAGATTTGTATCAATGTGTGCTTTTAAAATAATGATTGGGTCGTTCATCCTCAAAGTAATTTATAAAGAATTGATTTCTAATATAAAATTTAAAATAAGTGGTTTAGTTTATTAATTATATTAATAGTAAATAAATAATTAATTTCCCCAAAAGGCTTGACAATCTTGTTCTCATTTCAAGCAATACAGATCACATTCTACACGAAAATCACATTCTACATGCTGGAGCTACGTCCATGGGTGCCCAAAAGGGGGCAGGAGGGGGCCATCCCCCTCCTGGCTGAATGATGCTCCCTAATTTTTTGTATTTTTGTTTTGAGATTCCTATTATATAGCATTAAAAGTGCCAATTAGACCAGGTAAGCCCCCCTTGGGATTCCGCTTACAGGCACTCATGGTTACGCCCCTTGTTTAAGATTTTGTCATCTTTATCAGTAACTGTCACCTTTATGTTTGATGTGTTTATTTAATTTCTGTTCGTTTCAGGTTTCAGTTATTCTTTGACAATAATTTCTGGTCATTTAAAGTTTGAGTTATTATAGAACTTTATTTGTGTTTGTATTAAGTTTTAATATGGTTTGGAACTTTTTTTTAGAAACTTCTATTTCAGAAGGTTTTTTACATTAATTTTTGTTCGTTTTTGACTGCCAAATTTTTATTGTTGCTTAATAAAATGAATATTTCTGTAGTTTTTCAGTTTTAGGTTTGAGAATTAAAATATCAGATTCTAATTTAAATTCTTAAGTATCTTAGGATGATCTGACGATCTGACCGTTGTCTCTGATTGTATTCATTATAATTATTGTATAAACTTTAATTTGAAATCAAGGTTTGGAACGGTTATGCAACTAAGATTTCATTCAACAGTAATTTATAGATAATATACTCGAAAGAATTATCCTGGGAGAATGTTCAAAAGATTACAAATAAATGAAAATAGAATTAGAGAATAAGAAGAACATAAGATAATAAGAATAAACCAAAGATAACAAGAACATAAGATAAGAAGAGATTAAGAAGAAAGAAGAATAAGAAGAGAATTAGAGAACAAAAAATCACTCCTCTCTTTATTTCTGGCTTTTAATTTTTTTTATTTGTCACGTTTTTTTTCCATGAGCTTTTGCTAAGCATGGTGTGGAAAAGGTGTTATTCTAGCAAACTAAATGTACGTAATGTTTTTAATTGAGATCAACATCCTTTTTAAAATTTCCTGAAAGTTCAAACGTAGTACTCTAGCTGTTCTTGTAATTTTGTATATGCGCCTTTTTGATAACCTGGATGCACATAGGGTCTTTTCACCTAAGCTCAAAATCCTTCTCAACATCCCTTGAAGTTTCATCTTAATATCCGTGACCTTTTTGAACACATTCAAGATCAAACATTCTCACCTTTCCCAGTGATAACTCCTGTATGTAAGCAATGGACAAATTATATAGTTTATTTGCCCAATATCAAAGTCGTCACCGAGACTCCAGCGGATGCTACTGAGAATCCAACCATACGACTTCACCATAACATTCCACCCAGGCAAAGAGATTCCAGTTGCCAATGCCCAGTCACACATGTATATCCCACAAGAGGATAGAGAGATGCAACAAGAGATTGAATCATATGTACTTTCTGTTATGTCAATCCAACCAATCAGCAATGACAGACTTAAAAAACTCAAACAAGAGACAACAGCTGACACTCAATTGGTTGAGCTGGCTAAGACAATCAAAAGTGGTTGGCCAGCATCCAGAAGAAACATCCCAGCAATTCTCACCCCATTCTGGTATGTCCATCATGACCTGATTGTCATAGACCAAATTATACTAAAAGGAGATCACCTGGTTATACCCAAAAACTCCTGCAAAGATATCCTCAACTGCTTACACGCATCACATCTGGGTATCGAAAAAACTAAACAGCGAGCTTGCTCAGTCATTTTTTGGCCAAGGATGACAGAAGATATTGAGGAATATATCAAATACTGCTATGCATGTACCAGATTCCAAAACTCCAACCAGAATGAGCCCTTGAGGCCACATGACATACCTGACTTACGATGGGGAAACATTGCTTGGAACCTCTTTTACAAAAACGGAGAATACTTCCTCATTACGGTCGACTATTAGAGTCAACTTTTCGAATTTAATAGATTTGAAAACAGTACAAATTCTCACCAAATAAATCTGTACCTGAAAAAGCACTTTGCTTATTATGGAAATACTTGTATGCTCATTAACAACAACGGCCCACAAATTACATCATCCGTCTTCCAAAAATTCATATCGGATTGGGAAATATCCAACACCACATTTCCCCCAATCAAACAGATTGGCGGAAAGGTATGTACAGATGGCCAAAGATATCCTGAGTAAAACCAATATTGCTGGAAATGATTTTGAGTTGGCATTGCTAGAGTACAGGAACACCCCAGTTGATGGTCTGGCCTCCCCATCACAATTGCTAATGAGCAGAAACCTCAGATCAATAATCCCATGCACCAAAGAATTGCTTGCACCAAAGACCATTAACCACAGGCAATTTTGATAGAATTAAATGAAGCAACAGTCACGCCAGAGCACGTACCGTGATCGATAGTCAGAGCAACTGAAACCCCTTACAAATTGGACAACCTGTACAGGCCCAAATCCACGGTAAACTCTGGCAGGCGGGCATTGTCAATAGAGCAGATGTGAATCCTAGATCCTGCATAGTTAAGACAAACAACGGAGCAACCTACAAAAGGAACAGGCGCCACATAAAGATAGTCTGTCAGCAACCTCAGTCACCAGATGCCACCACAACTGAAGAGATTCCCCATACAGATACTCCAACCACGCCACTGAGTCTATCAGAAACAATGCCTACCCCTATCCCTAGAACACCAGATGAAAACCGTCTGAAACCCTTTACTCGCGTTCATGGCCCAACAATTAACAGGCCCATACCTGTACCAAGCACCAGTCACGTGACCCATACAGAACTCCATGATATCCCCTACATAACCCATACTGGTCGCGCTTTGAATCCAGTCCCGAGGCTTAACCTGTGAAATGGTAATCCATGAATTAAAGGAATACCACCACCCCCCCTGTTTCAAAAGTGAAGTGAACATAAAAAGAAAAAAAAGAGGGAGCAAGCCTAGCGCCTCCTCATAAAGAAATATAGTAATGTATTATGGCAGTGTGTTTAGTATTTAAAATTGGAATTTGTTTATTACGTTTTGTACCAGCTCCCTAGTTTGGAAAGGAGGAAGGATGTAATATTCTTACCTTTCTGTTCTAGGTGACTTGGGTTTCTATTTCAAATAAATAAACATCAAGACTTTCTACATCATATGGCAGCGTGATCGCTTGCACCGAAGGGCGGTAGTGGGGCCACGTTTAAGAGCGCTTCATGGTCGTTTACTATTACGAGGTCCAGCAATGACAGGGGGTGGCCATCCCGGTGCCTAATCGGAAAATTTAGAGCTTGGCAAAGTGAATAGCTAGTTAGACACCCAAAAAATGGTAAAACTGATTTCTGTCCAGAATAGCTACTGCCATCTATCCAATGGATGGAAGGTAGGTTAAAATCCCCGACTATGAGAAGGTTTCCTGTCAGCGCTATTTTTCTATCAATTGATTTTACTACTTCAAAAA